>NW_027274711.1:0-85416 GCF_030028105.1 Mobula birostris | reverse complement strand
ATGTCTACAGCCATGAAAACAACTTTCAAAACTACTCACAATCATGTGGAAAGTTAACCTAAGGTGTTTTCCATTAGGTTTTGCAGTAGGTGCTTTGGTGTAAAATTGAAATGTATACTATTTGTATTGTCTAAGCATTGCATGCACTCAGATAACAACTTTTTTTGTTTTGATGTGTACAGCCATGAAACAACTTTCAAACTCCTCATAATCATGTGGAAAGTTTAACCTAAAGTGTTTTCCATTAGGTTTGCAGTAAGTGCTTTGGTGTAAAAATTGAAATGTATACTATTTTGTATTGTCCTAAGCATTGGATGCACTCAGATAACAACTTTTTTTGTGTTGATGTCTACAGCCATGAAAACAACTTTCAAACTACTCACAATCATGTGGAAAGTTAACCTAAGGTGTTTTCCATTAGGTTTTGCAGTAGGTGCTTTGGTGTAAAAATTGAAATGTATACTATTTGTATTGTCTAAGCATTGCATGCACTCAGATAACAACTTTTTTTGTGTTGATGTCTACAGCCATGAAAACAACTTTCAAAACTACTCACAATCATGTGGAAAGTTAACCTAAGGTGTTTCCATTAGGTTTGCAGTAGGTGCTTTGGTGTAAAAATTGAAATGTATACTATTTGTATTGTCTAAGCATTGCATGCACTCAGATAAACAACTTTTTTTGTGTTGATGTGTACAGCCATGAAAACAACTTTCAAAACTACTCATAATCATGTGGGAAGTTAACCTAAGGTGTTTTCCATTAGGTTTGCAGTAAGTGCTTTGGTGTAAAATTGAAATGTATACTATTTGTATTGTCTAAGCATTGGATGCACTCAGATAACAACTTTTTTTGTGTTGATGTCTACAGCCATGAAACAACTTTCAAACTACTCACAATCATGTGGAAAGTTAACCTAAGGTGTTTTCCATTAGGTTTGCAGTAGGTGCTTTGGTGTAAAAATTGAAATGTATACTATTTGTATTGTCCTAAGCATTGCATGCACTCAGATAACAACTTTTTTGTTTTGATGTGTACAGCCATGAAACAACTTTCAAAACTCCTCATAATCATGTGGAAAGTTAACCTAAAGTGTTTTCCATTAGGTTTTGCAGTAAGTGCTTTGGTGTAAAATTGAAATGTATACTATTTGTATTGTCTAAGCATTGGATGCACTCAGATAACAACTTTTTTTGTGTTGATGTCTACAGCCATGAAAACAACTTTCAAACTACTCACAATCATGTGGAAAGTTAACCTAAGGTGTTTCCATTAGGTTTGCAGTAGGTGCTTTGGTGTAAAATTGAAATGTATACTATTTGTATTGTCTAAGCATTGCATGCACTCAGATAACAACTTTTTTTGTGTTGATGTCTACAGCCATGAAACAACTTTCAAAACTACTCACAATCATGTGGAAAGTTAACCTAAGGTGTTTTCCATTAGGTTTTGCAGTAGGTGCTTTGGTGTAAAATTGAAATGTATACTATTTGTATTGTCTAAGGCATTGCATGCACTCAGATAACAACTTTTTTTGTGTTGATGTGTACAGCCATGAAAACAACTTTCAAACTACTCATAATCATGTGGGAAGTTAACCTAAGGTGTTTCCATTAGGTTTTGCAGTAAGTGCTTTGGTGTAAAATTGAAATGTATACTATTTGTATTGTCTAAGGCATTGGATGCACTCAGATAACAACTTTTTTTGTGTTGATGTCTACAGCCATGAAAACAACTTTCAAACTACTCACAATCATGTGGAAAGTTAACCTAAGGTGTTTCCATTAGGTTTTGCAGTAGGTGCTTTGGTGTAAAAATTGAAATGTATACTACTTGTATTGTCTAAGCATTGCATGCACTCAGATAACAACTTTTTTTGTGTTGATGTGTACAGCCATGAAAACAACTTTTCAAACTACTCATAATCATGTGGAAAGTTAACCTAAAGTGTTTCCATTAGGTTTGCAGTAAGTGCTTTGGTGTAAAATTGAAAATGTATACGATTTGTATTGTCCTAAGCATTGGATGCTCTCAGATAACAACTTTTTTTGTGTTGATGTCTACAGCCCATGAAAACAACTTTTCAAACTACTCATAATCATGTGGAAAGTTAACCTAAAGTATTTTCCATTAGGTTTGCAGTAAGTGCTTTGGTGTAAAATTGAAAATGTATACTATTTTGTATTGTCTAATCATTGCATGCACTCAGATAACAACTTTTTTTGTGTTGATGTGTACAGCCATGAAACAACTTTCAAACTACTCATAATCATGTGGGAAGTTAACCTAAGGTGTTTCCATTAGGTTTGCAGTAAGTGCTTTGGTGTAAAATTGAAATGTATACTATTTGTATTGTCTAAGCATTGCATGCACTCAGATAACAACTTTTTTGTGTTGATGTCTACAGCCATGAAACAACTTTCAAACTACTCACAATCATGTGGAAAGTTAACCTAAGGTGTTTCCATTAGGTTTGCAGTAGGTGCTTTGGTGTATAATTGAAATGTATACTATTTGTATTGTCTAAGCATTGCATGCACTCAGATAACAACTTTTTTGTGTTGATGTCTACAGCCATGAAACAACTTTCAAACTACTCACAATCATGTGGAAAGTTAACCTAAGGTGTTTCCATTAGGTTTGCAGTAGGTGCTTTGGTGTAAAATTGAAATGTATACTATTTGTATTGTCTAAGCATTGCATGCACTCAGATAACAACTTTTTTGTGTTGATGTGTACAGCCATGAAACAACTTTCAAACTACTCATAATCATGTGGGAAGTTAACCTAAGGTGTTTCCATTAGGTTTGCAGTAAGTGCTTTGGTGTAAAATTGAAATGTATACTATTTGTATTGTCTAAGCATTGGATGCACTCAGATAACAACTTTTTTGTGTTGATGTCTACAGCCATGAAACAACTTTCAAACTACTCACAATCATGTGGAAAGTTAACCTAAGGTGTTTCCATTAGGTTTGCAGTAGGTGCTTTGGTGTAAAATTGAAATGTATACTACTTGTATTGTCTAAGCATTGCATGCACTCAGATAACAACTTTTTTGTGTTGATGTGTACAGCCATGAAACAACTTTCAAACTACTCATAATCATGTGGAAAGTTAACCTAAAGTGTTTCCATTAGGTTTGCAGTAAGTGCTTTGGTGTAAAATTGAAATGTATACGATTTGTATTGTCTAAGCATTGGATGCTCTCAGATAACAACTTTTTTGTGTTGATGTCTACAGCCATGAAACAACTTTCAAACTACTCATAATCATGTGGAAAGTTAACCTAAAGTATTTCCATTAGGTTTGCAGTAAGTGCTTTGGTGTAAAATTGAAATGTATACTATTTGTATTGTCTAATCATTGCATGCACTCAGATAACAACTTTTTTGTGTTGATGTGTACAGCCATGAAACAACTTTCAAACTACTCATAATCATGTGGGAAGTTAACCTAAGGTGTTTCCATTAGGTTTGCAGTAAGTGGTTTGGAGTAAAATTGAAATGTATACTATTTGTATTGTCTAAGCATTGCATGCACTGAGATAACAACTTTTTTGTGTTGATGTCTACAGCCATGAAACAACTTTCAAACTACTCACAATCATGTGGAAAGTTAACCTAAGGTGTTTCCATTAGGTTTGCAGTAGGTGCTTTGGTGTAAAATTGAAATGTATACTATTTGTATTGTCTAAGCATTGCATGCACTCAGATAACAACTTTTTTGTTTTGATGTGTACAGCCATGAAACAACTTTCAAACTACTCATAATCATGTGGGAAGTTAACCTAAGGTGTTTCCATTAGGTTTGCAGTAAGTGCTTTGGTGTAAAATTGAAATGTATACTATTTGTATTGTCTAAGCATTGCATGCACTCAGATAACAACTTTTTTGTGTTGATGTGTACAGCCATGAAACAACTTTCAAACTACTCATAATCATGTGGGAAGTTAACCTAAGGTGTTTCCATTAGGTTTGCAGTAAGTGGTTTGGAGTAAAATTGAAATGTATACTATTTGTATTGTCTAAGCATTGCATGCACTGAGATAACAACTTTTTTGTGTTGATGTCTACAGCCATGAAACAACTTTCAAACTACTCATAATCATGTGGAAAGTTAACCTAAAGTGTTTCCATTAGGTTTGCAGTAAGTGCTTTGGTGTAAAATTGAAATGTATACTATTTGTATTGTCTAAGCATTGGATGCACTCAGATAACAACTTTTTTGTGTTGATGTCTACAGCCATGAAACAACTTTCAAACTACTCATAATCATGTGGAAAGTTAACCTGAAGTGTTTCCATTAGGTTTGCAGTAAGTGCTTTGGTGTAAAATTGAAATGTATACTATTTGTATTGTCTAAACATTGCATGCACTCAGATAACAACTTTTTTGTGTTGATGTGTACAGCCATGAAACAACTTTCAAACTACTCATAATCATGTGGGAAGTTAACCTAAGGTGTTTACATTAGGTTTGCAGTAAGTGGTTTGCAGTAAAATTGAAATGTATACTATTTGTATTGTCTAAGCATTGCATGCACTGAGATAACAACGTTTTTGTGTTGATGTCTACAGCCATGAAACAACTTTCAAACTACTCACAATCATGTGGAAAGTTAACCTAAGGTGTTTCCATTAGGTTTGCAGTAGGTGCTTTGGTGTAAAATTGAAATGTATACTATTTGTATTGTCTAAGCATTGCATGCACTCAGATAACAACTTTTTTGTTTTGATGTGTACAGCCATGAAACAACTTTCAAACTACTCATAATCATGTGGGAAGTTAACCTAAGGTGTTTCCATTAGGTTTGCAGTAAGTGCTTTGGTGTAAAATTGAAATGTATACTATTTGTATTGTCTAAGCATTGGATGCACTCAGATAACAACTTTTTTGTGTTGATGTCTACAGCCATGAAACAACTTTCAAACTACTCACAATCATGTGGAAAGTTAACCTAAGGTGTTTCCATTAGGTATGCAGTAGGTGCTTTGGTGTAAAATTGAAATGTATACTATTTGTATTGTCTAAGCATTGCATGCACTCAGATAACAACTTTTTTGTTTTGATGTGTACAGCCATGAAACAACTTTCAAACTCCTCATAATCATGTGGAAAGTTAACCTAAAGTGTTTCCATTAGGTTTGCAGTAAGTGCTTTGGTGTAAAATTGAAATGTATACTATTTGTATTGTCTAAGCATTGGATGCACTCAGATAACAACTTTTTTGTGTTGATGTCTACAGCCATGAAACAACTTTCAAACTACTCACAATCATGTGGAAAGTTAACCTAAGGTGTTTCCATTAGGTTTGCAGTAGGTGCTTTGGTGTAAAATTGAAATGTATACTATTTGTATTGTCTAAGCATTGCATGCACTCAGATAACAACTTTTTTGTGTTGATGTGTACAGCCATGAAACAACTTTCAAACTACTCATAATAATGTGGGAAGTTAACCTAAGGTGTTTCCATTAGGTTTGCAGTAAGTGGTTTGGAGTAAAATTGAAATGTATACTATTTGTATTGTCTAAGCATTGCATGCACTGAGATAACAACTTTTTTCTGTTGATGTCTACAGCCATGAAACAACTTTCAAACTACTCATAATCATGTGGAAAGTTAACCTAAAGTGTTTCCATTAGGTTTGCAGTAAGTGCTTTGGTGTAAAATTGAAATGTATACTATTTGTATTGTCTAAGCATTGGATGCACTCAGATAACAACTTTTTTGTGTTGATGTCTACAGCCATGAAACAACTTTCAAACTACTCATAATCATGTGGAAAGTTAACCTAAAGTGTTTCCATTAGGTTTGCAGTAAGTGCTTTGGTGTAAAATTGAAATGTATACTATTTGTATTGTCTAAACATTGCATGCACTCAGATAACAACTTTTTTGTGTTGATGTGTACAGCCATGAAACAACTTTCAAACTACTCATAATCATGTGGGAAGTTAACCTAAGGTGTTTACATTAGGTTTGCAGTAAGTGGTTTGCAGTAAAATTGAAATGTATACTATTTGTATTGTCTAAGCATTGCATGCACTGAGATAACAACTTTTTTGTGTTGATGTCTACAGCCATGAAACAACTTTCAAACTACTCACAATCATGTGGAAAGTTAACCTAAGGTGTTTCCATTAGGTTTGCAGTAGGTGCTTTGGTGTAAAATTGAAATGTATACTATTTGTATTGTCTAAGCATTGCATGCACTCAGATAACAACTTTTTTGTTTTGATGTGTACAGCCATGAAACAACTTTCAAACTACTCATAATCATGTGGGAAGTTAACCTAAGGTGTTTCCATTAGGTTTGCAGTAAGTGCTTTGGTGTAAAATTGAAATGTATACTATTTGTATTGTCTAAGCATTGGATGCACTCAGATAACAACTTTTTTGTGTTGATGTCTACAGCCATGAAACAACTTTCAAACTACTCACAATCATGTGGAAAGTTAACCTAAGGTGTTTCCATTAGGTTTGCAGTAGGTGCTTTGGTGTAAAATTGAAATGTATACTATTTGTATTGTCTAAGCATTGCATGCACTCAGATAACAACTTTTTTGTTTTGATGTGTACAGCCATGAAACAACTTTCAAACTCCTCATAATCATGTGGAAAGTTAACCTAAAGTGTTTCCATTAGGTTTGCAGTAAGTGCTTTGGTGTAAAATTGAAATGTATACTATTTGTATTGTCTAAGCATTGGATGCACTCAGATAACAACTTTTTTGTGTTGATGTCTACAGCCATGAAACAACTTTCAAACTACTCACAATCATGTGGAAAGTTAACCTAAGGTGTTTCCATTAGGTTTGCAGTAGGTGCTTTGGTGTAAAATTGAAATGTATACTATTTGTATTGTCTAAGCATTGCATGCACTCAGATAACAACTTTTTTGTGTTGATGTCTACAGCCATGAAACAACTTTCAAACTACTCACAATCATGTGGAAAGTTAACCTAAGGTGTTTCCATTAGGTTTGCAGTAGGTGCTTTGGTGTAAAATTGAAATGTATACTATTTGTATTGTCTAAGCATTGCATGCACTCAGATAACAACTTTTTTGTGTTGATGTGTACAGCCATGAAACAACTTTCAAACTACTCATAATCATGTGGGAAGTTAACCTAAGGTGTTTCCATTAGGTTTGCAGTAAGTGCTTTGGTGTAAAATTGAAATGTATACTATTTGTATTGTCTAAGCATTGGATGCACTCAGATAACAACTTTTTTGTGTTGATGTCTACAGCCATGAAACAACTTTCAAACTACTCACAATCATGTGGAAAGTTAACCTAAGGTGTTTCCATTAGGTTTGCAGTAGGTGCTTTGGTGTAAAATTGAAATGTATACTACTTGTATTGTCTAAGCATTGCATGCACTCAGATAACAACTTTTTTGTGTTGATGTGTACAGCCATGAAACAACTTTCAAACTACTCATAATCATGTGGAAAGTTAACCTAAAGTGTTTCCATTAGGTTTGCAGTAAGTGCTTTGGTGTAAAATTGAAATGTATACGATTTGTATTGTCTAAGCATTGGATGCTCTCAGATAACAACTTTTTTGTGTTGATGTCTACAGCCATGAAACAACTTTCAAACTACTCATAATCATGTGGAAAGTTAACCTAAAGTATTTCCATTAGGTTTGCAGTAAGTGCTTTGGTGTAAAATTGAAATGTATACTATTTGTATTGTCTAATCATTGCATGCACTCAGATAACAACTTTTTTGTGTTGATGTGTACAGCCATGAAACAACTTTCAAACTACTCATAATCATGTGGGAAGTTAACCTAAGGTGTTTCCATTAGGTTTGCAGTAAGTGGTTTGGAGTAAAATTGAAATGTATACTATTTGTATTGTCTAAGCATTGCATGCACTGAGATAACAACTTTTTTGTGTTGATGTCTACAGCCATGAAACAACTTTCAAACTACTCACAATCATGTGGAAAGTTAACCTAAGGTGTTTCCATTAGGTTTGCAGTAGGTGCTTTGGTGTAAAATTGAAATGTATACTATTTGTATTGTCTAAGCATTGCATGCACTCAGATAACAACTTTTTTGTTTTGATGTGTACAGCCATGAAACAACTTTCAAACTACTCATAATCATGTGGGAAGTTAACCTAAGGTGTTTCCATTAGGTTTGCAGTAAGTGCTTTGGTGTAAAATTGAAATGTATACTATTTGTATTGTCTAAGCATTGGATGCACTCAGATAACAACTTTTTTGTGTTGATGTCTACAGCCATGAAACAACTTTCAAACTACTCACAATCATGTGGAAAGTTAACCTAAGGTGTTTCCATTAGGTTTGCAGTAGGTGCTTTGGTGTAAAATTGAAATGTATACTATTTGTATTGTCTAAGCATTGCATGCACTCAGATAACAACTTTTTTGTTTTGATGTGTACAGCCATGAAACAACTTTCAAACTCCTCATAATCATGTGGAAAGTTAACCTAAAGTGTTTCCATTAGGTTTGCAGTAAGTGCTTTGGTGTAAAATTGAAATGTATACTATTTGTATTGTCTAAGCATTGGATGCACTCAGATAACAACTTTTTTGTGTTGATGTCTACAGCCATGAAACAACTTTCAAACTACTCACAATCATGTGGAAAGTTAACCTAAGGTGTTTCCATTAGGTTTGCAGTAGGTGCTTTGGTGTAAAATTGAAATGTATACTATTTGTATTGTCTAAGCATTGCATGCACTCAGATAACAACTTTTTTGTGTTGATGTCTACAGCCATGAAACAACTTTCAAACTACTCACAATCATGTGGAAAGTTAACCTAAGGTGTTTCCATTAGGTTTGCAGTAGGTGCTTTGGTGTAAAATTGAAATGTATACTATTTGTATTGTCTAAGCATTGCATGCACTCAGATAACAACTTTTTTGTGTTGATGTGTACAGCCATGAAACAACTTTCAAACTACTCATAATCATGTGGGAAGTTAACCTAAGGTGTTTCCATTAGGTTTGCAGTAAGTGCTTTGGTGTAAAATTGAAATGTATACTATTTGTATTGTCTAAGCATTGGATGCACTCAGATAACAACTTTTTTGTGTTGATGTCTACAGCCATGAAACAACTTTCAAACTACTCACAATCATGTGGAAAGTTAACCTAAGGTGTTTCCATTAGGTTTGCAGTAGGTGCTTTGGTGTAAAATTGAAATGTATACTATTTGTATTGTCTAAGCATTGCATGCACTCAGATAACAACTTTTTTGTTTTGATGTGTACAGCCATGAAACAACTTTCAAACTCCTCATAATCATGTGGAAAGTTAACCTAAAGTGTTTCCATTAGGTTTGCAGTAAGTGCTTTGGTGTAAAATTGAAATGTATACTATTTGTATTGTCTAAGCATTGGATGCACTCAGATAACAACTTTTTTGTGTTGATGTCTACAGCCATGAAACAACTTTCAAACTACTCACAATCATGTGGAAAGTTAACCTAAGGTGTTTCCATTAGGTTTGCAGTAGGTGCTTTGGTGTAAAATTGAAATGTATACTATTTGTATTGTCTAAGCATTGCATGCACTCAGATAACAACTTTTTTGTGTTGATGTCTACAGCCATGAAACAACTTTCAAACTACTCACAATCATGTGGAAAGTTAACCTAAGGTGTTTCCATTAGGTTTGCAGTAGGTGCTTTGGTGTAAAATTGAAATGTATACTATTTGTATTGTCTAAGCATTGCATGCACTCAGATAACAACTTTTTTGTGTTGATGTGTACAGCCATGAAACAACTTTCAAACTACTCATAATCATGTGGGAAGTTAACCTAAGGTGTTTCCATTAGGTTTGCAGTAAGTGCTTTGGTGTAAAATTGAAATGTATACTATTTGTATTGTCTAAGCATTGGATGCACTCAGATAACAACTTTTTTGTGTTGATGTCTACAGCCATGAAACAACTTTCAAACTACTCACAATCATGTGGAAAGTTAACCTAAGGTGTTTCCATTAGGTTTGCAGTAGGTGCTTTGGTGTAAAATTGAAATGTATACTACTTGTATTGTCTAAGCATTGCATGCACTCAGATAACAACTTTTTTGTGTTGATGTGTACAGCCATGAAACAACTTTCAAACTACTCATAATCATGTGGAAAGTTAACCTAAAGTGTTTCCATTAGGTTTGCAGTAAGTGCTTTGGTGTAAAATTGAAATGTATACGATTTGTATTGTCTAAGCATTGGATGCTCTCAGATAACAACTTTTTTGTGTTGATGTCTACAGCCATGAAACAACTTTCAAACTACTCATAATCATGTGGAAAGTTAACCTAAAGTATTTCCATTAGGTTTGCAGTAAGTGCTTTGGTGTAAAATTGAAATGTATACTATTTGTATTGTCTAATCATTGCATGCACTCAGATAACAACTTTTTTGTGTTGATGTGTACAGCCATGAAACAACTTTCAAACTACTCATAATCATGTGGGAAGTTAACCTAAGGTGTTTCCATTAGGTTTGCAGTAAGTGGTTTGGAGTAAAATTGAAATGTATACTATTTGTATTGTCTAAGCATTGCATGCACTGAGATAACAACTTTTTTGTGTTGATGTCTACAGCCATGAAACAACTTTCAAACTACTCACAATCATGTGGAAAGTTAACCTAAGGTGTTTCCATTAGGTTTGCAGTAGGTGCTTTGGTGTAAAATTGAAATGTATACTATTTGTATTGTCTAAGCATTGCATGCACTCAGATAACAACTTTTTTGTTTTGATGTGTACAGCCATGAAACAACTTTCAAACTACTCATAATCATGTGGGAAGTTAACCTAAGGTGTTTCCATTAGGTTTGCAGTAAGTGCTTTGGTGTAAAATTGAAATGTATACTATTTGTATTGTCTAAGCATTGGATGCACTCAGATAACAACTTTTTTGTGTTGATGTCTACAGCCATGAAACAACTTTCAAACTACTCACAATCATGTGGAAAGTTAACCTAAGGTGTTTCCATTAGGTTTGCAGTAGGTGCTTTGGTGTAAAATTGAAATGTATACTATTTGTATTGTCTAAGCATTGCATGCACTCAGATAACAACTTTTTTGTTTTGATGTGTACAGCCATGAAACAACTTTCAAACTACTCATAATCATGTGGGAAGTTAACCTAAGGTGTTTCCATTAGGTTTGCAGTAAGTGCTTTGGTGTAAAATTGAAATGTATACTATTTGTATTGTCTAAGCATTGGATGCACTCAGATAACAACTTTTTTGTGTTGATGTCTACAGCCATGAAACAACTTTCAAACTACTCACAATCATGTGGAAAGTTAACCTAAGGTGTTTCCATTAGGTTTGCAGTAGGTGCTTTGGTGTAAAATTGAAATGTATACTATTTGTATTGTCTAAGCATTGCATGCACTCAGATAACAACTTTTTTGTTTTGATGTGTACAGCCATGAAACAACTTTCAAACTGCACATAATCATGTGGAAAGTTAACCTAAAGTGTTTCCATTAGGTTTGCAGTAAGTGCTTTGGTGTAAAATTGAAATGTATACTATTTGTATTGTCTAAGCATTGGATGCACTCAGATAACAACTTTTTTGTGTTGATGTCTACAGCCATGAAACAACTTTCAAACTACTCACAATCATGTGGAAAGTTAACCTAAGGTGTTTCCATTAGGTTTGCAGTAGGTGCTTTGGTGTAAAATTGAAATGTATACTATTTGTATTGTCTAAGCATTGCATGCACTCAGATAACAACTTTTTTGTGTTGATGTCTACAGCCATGAAACAACTTTCAAACTACTCATAATCATGTGGGAAGTTAACCTAAGGTGTTTCCATTAGGTTTGCAGTAAGTGGTTTGGAGTAAAATTGAAATGTATACTATTTGTATTGTCTAAGCATTGCATGCACTGAGATAACAACTTTTTTGTGTTGATGTCTACAGCCATGAAACAACTTTCTAACTACTCATAATGATGTGGAAAGTTAACCTAAAGTGTTTCCATTAGGTTTGCAGTAAGTGCTTTGGTGTAAAATTGAAATGTATACGATTTGTATTGTCTAAGCATTGGATGCTCTCAGATAACAACTTTTTTGTGTTGATGTCTACAGCCATGAAACAACTTTCAAACTACTCACAATCATGTGGAAAGTTAACCTAAGGTGTTTCCATTAGGTTTGCAGTAGGTGCTTTGGTGTAAAATTGAAATGTATACTATTTGTATTGTCTAAGCATTGCATGCACTCAGATAACAACTTTTTTGTGTTGATGTGTACAGCCATGAAACAACTTTCAAACTACTCATAATCATGTGGAAAGTTAACCTAAAGTATTTCCATTAGGTTTGCAGTAAGTGCTTTGGTGTAAAATTGAAATGTATACTATTTGTATTGTCTAATCATTGCATGCACTCAGATAACAACTTTTTTGTGTTGATGTGTACAGCCATGAAACAACTTTCAAACTACTCATAATCATGTGGGAAGTTAACCTAAGGTGTTTCCATTAGGTTTGCAGTAAGTGGTTTGGAGTAAAATTGAAATGTATACTATTTGTATTGTCTAAGCATTGCATGCACTGAGATAACAACTTTTTTGTGTTGATGTCTACAGCCATGAAACAACTTTCAAACTACTCACAATCATGTGGAAAGTTAACCTAAGGTGTTTCCATTAGGTTTGCAGTAGGTGCTTTGGTGTAAAATTGAAATGTATACTATTTGTATTGTCTAAGCATTGCATGCACTCAGATAACAACTTTTTTGTTTTGATGTGTACAGCCATGAAACAACTTTCAAACTACTCATAATCATGTGGGAAGTTAACCTAAGGTGTTTCCATTAGGTTTGCAGTAAGTGCTTTGGTGTAAAATTGAAATGTATACTATTTGTATTGTCTAAGCATTGGATGCACTCAGATAACAACTTTTTTGTGTTGATGTCTACAGCCATGAAACAACTTTCAAACTACTCACAATCATGTGGAAAGTTAACCTAAGGTGTTTCCATTAGGTTTGCAGTAGGTGCTTTGGTGTAAAATTGAAATGTATACTATTTGTATTGTCTAAGCATTGCATGCACTCAGATAACAACTTTTTTGTTTTGATGTGTACAGCCATGAAACAACTTTCAAACTACTCATAATCATGTGGGAAGTTAACCTAAGGTGTTTCCATTAGGTTTGCAGTAAGTGCTTTGGTGTAAAATTGAAATGTATACTATTTGTATTGTCTAAGCATTGGATGCACTCAGATAACAACTTTTTTGTGTTGATGTCTACAGCCATGAAACAACTTTCAAACTACTCACAATCATGTGGAAAGTTAACCTAAGGTGTTTCCATTAGGTTTGCAGTAGGTGCTTTGGTGTAAAATTGAAATGTATACTATTTGTATTGTCTAAGCATTGCATGCACTCAGATAACAACTTTTTTGTTTTGATGTGTACAGCCATGAAACAACTTTCAAACTGCACATAATCATGTGGAAAGTTAACCTAAAGTGTTTCCATTAGGTTTGCAGTAAGTGCTTTGGTGTAAAATTGAAATGTATACTATTTGTATTGTCTAAGCATTGGATGCACTCAGATAACAACTTTTTTGTGTTGATGTCTACAGCCATGAAACAACTTTCAAACTACTCATAATCATGTGGAAAGTTAACCTAAAGTGTTTCCATTAGGTTTGCAGTAAGTGCTTTGGTGTAAAATTGAAATGTATACTATTTGCATTGTCTAAACATTGCATGCACTCAGATAACAACTTTTTTGTGTTGATGTGTACAGCCATGAAACAACTTTCAAACTACTCATAATCATGTGGGAAGTTAACCTAAGGTGTTTCCATTAGGTTTGCAGTAAGTGGTTTGCAGTAAAATTGAAATGTATACTATTTGTATTGTCTAAGCATTGCATGCACTGAGATAACAACTTTTTTGTGTTGATGTCTACAGCCATGAAACAACTTTCAAACTACTCACAATCATGTGGAAAGTTAACCTAAGGTGTTTCCATTAGGTTTGCAGTAGGTGCTTTGGTGTAAAATTGAAATGTATACTATTTGTATTGTCTAAGCATTGCATGCACTCAGATAACAACTTTTTTGTTTTGATGTGTACAGCCATGAAACAACTTTCAAACTACTCATAATCATGTGGGAAGTTAACCTAAGGTGTTTCCATTAGGTTTGCAGTAAGTGCTTTGGTGTAAAATTGAAATGTATACTATTTGTATTGTCTAAGCATTGGATGCACTCAGATAACAACTTTTTTGTGTTGATGTCTACAGCCATGAAACAACTTTCAAACTACTCACAATCATGTGGAAAGTTAACCTAAGGTGTTTCCATTAGGTTTGCAGTAGGTGCTTTGGTGTAAAATTGAAATGTATACTATTTGTATTGTCTAAGCATTGCATGCACTCAGATAACAACTTTTTTGTTTTGATGTGTACAGCCATGAAACAACTTTCAAACTGCACATAATCATGTGGAAAGTTAACCTAAAGTGTTTCCATTAGGTTTGCAGTAAGTGCTTTGGTGTAAAATTGAAATGTATACTATTTGTATTGTCTAAGCATTGGATGCACTCAGATAACAACTTTTTTGTGTTGATGTCTACAGCCATGAAACAACTTTCAAACTACTCATAATCATGTGGAAAGTTAACCTAAAGTGTTTCCATTAGGTTTGCAGTAAGTGCTTTGGTGTAAAATTGAAATGTATACTATTTGCATTGTCTAAACATTGCATGCACTCAGATAACAACTTTTTTGTGTTGATGTGTACAGCCAAGAAACAACTTTCAAACTACTCATAATCATGTGGGAAGTTAACCTAAGGTGTTTCCATTAGGTTTGCAGTAAGTGGTTTGCAGTAAAATTGAAATGTATACTATTTGTATTGTCTAAGCATTGCATGCACTGAGATAACAACTTTTTTGTGTTGATGTCTACAGCCATGAAACAACTTTCAAACTACTCACAATCATGTGGAAAGTTAACCTAAGGTGTTTCCATTAGGTTTGCAGTAGGTGCTTTGGTGTAAAATTGAAATGTATACTATTTGTATTGTCTAAGCATTGCATGCACTCAGATAACAACTTTTTTGTTTTGATGTGTACAGCCATGAAACAACTTTCAAACTACTCATAATCATGTGGGAAGTTAACCTAAGGTGTTTCCATTAGGTTTGCAGTAAGTGCTTTGGTGTAAAATTGAAATGTATACTATTTGTATTGTCTAAGCATTGGATGCACTCAGATAACAACTTTTTTGTGTTGATGTCTACAGCCATGAAACAACTTTCAAACTACTCACAATCATGTGGAAAGTTAACCTAAGGTGTTTCCATTAGGTTTGCAGTAGGTGCTTTGGTGTAAAATTGAAATGTATACTATTTGTATTGTCTAAGCATTGCATGCACTCAGATAACAACTTTTTTGTTTTGATGTGTACAGCCATGAAACAACTTTCAAACTCCTCATAATCATGTGGAAAGTTAACCTAAAGTGTTTCCATTAGGTTTGCAGTAAGTGCTTTGGTGTAAAATTGAAATGTATACTATTTGTATTGTCTAAGCATTGGATGCACTCAGATAACAACTTTTTTGTGTTGATGTCTACAGCCATGAAACAACTTTCAAACTACTCACAATCATGTGGAAAGTTAACCTAAGGTGTTTCCATTAGGTTTGCAGTAGGTGCTTTGGTGTAAAATTGAAATGTATACTATTTGTATTGTCTAAGCATTGCATGCACTGAGATAACAACTTTTTTGTGTTGATGTCTACAGCCATGAAACAACTTTCAAACTACTCACAATCATGTGGAAAGTTAACCTAAGGTGTTTCCATTAGGTTTGCAGTAGGTGCTTTGGTGTAAAATTGAAATGTATACTATTTGTATTGTCTAAGCATTGCATGCACTCAGATAACAACTATTTTGTTTTGATCTGTACAGCCATGAAACAACTTTCAAACTACTCATAATCATGTGGAAAGTTAACCTAAAGTGTTTCCATTAGGTTTGCAGTAAGTGCTTTGGTGTAAAATTGAAATGTATACGATTTGTATTGTCTAAGCATTGGATGCTCTCAGATAACAACTTTTTTGTGTTGATGTCTACAGCCATGAAACAACTTTCAAACTACTCACAATCATGTGGAAAGTTAACCTAAAGTGTTTCCATTAGGTTTGCAGTAGGTGCTTTGGTGTAAAATTGAAATGTATACTATTTGTATTGTCTAAGCATTGCATGCACTCAGATAACAACTTTTTTGTGTTGATGTGTACAGCCATGAAACAACTTTCAAACTACTCATAATCATGTGGAAAGTTAACCTAAAGTATTTCCATTAGGTTTGCAGTAAGTGCTTTGGTGTAAAATTGAAATGTATACTATTTGTATTGTCTAATCATTGCATGCACTCAGATAACAACTTTTTTGTGTTGATGTGTACAGCCATGAAACAACTTTCAAACTACTCATAATCATGTGGGAAGTTAACCTAAGGTGTTTCCATTAGGTTTGCAGTAAGTGGTTTGGAGTAAAATTGAAATGTATACTATTTGTATTGTCTAAGCATTGCATGCACTGAGATAACAACTTTTTTGTGTTGATGTCTACAGCCATGAAACAACTTTCAAACTACTCACAATCATGTGGAAAGTTAACCTAAGGTGTTTCCATTAGGTTTGCAGTAGGTGCTTTGGTGTAAAATTGAAATGTATACTATTTGTATTGTCTAAGCATTGCATGCACTCAGATAACAACTTTTTTGTTTTGATGTGTACAGCCATGAAACAACTTTCAAACTACTCATAATCATGTGGGAAGTTAACCTAAGGTGTTTCCATTAGGTTTGCAGTAAGTGCTTTGGTGTAAAATTGAAATGTATACTATTTGTATTGTCTAAGCATTGGATGCACTCAGATAACAACTTTTTTGTGTTGATGTCTACAGCCATGAAACAACTTTCAAACTACTCACAATCATGTGGAAAGTTAACCTAAGGTGTTTCCATTAGGTTTGCAGTAGGTGCTTTGGTGTAAAATTGAAATGTATACTATTTGTATTGTCTAAGCATTGCATGCACTCAGATAACAACTTTTTTGTTTTGATGTGTACAGCCATGAAACAACTTTCAAACTCCTCATAATCATGTGGAAAGTTAACCTAAAGTGTTTCCATTAGGTTTGCAGTAAGTGCTTTGGTGTAAAATTGAAATGTATACTATTTGTATTGTCTAAGCATTGCATGCACTCAGATAACAACTTTTTTGTTTTGATGTGTACAGCCATGAAACAACTTTCAAACTACTCATAATCATGTGGGAAGTTAACCTAAGGTGTTTCCATTAGGTTTGCAGTAAGTGCTTTGGTGTAAAATTGAAATGTATACTATTTGTATTGTCTAAGCATTGGATGCACTCAGATAACAACTTTTTTGTGTTGATGTCTACAGCCATGAAACAACTTTCAAACTACTCACAATCATGTGGAAAGTTAACCTAAGGTGTTTCCATTAGGTTTGCAGTAGGTGCTTTGGTGTAAAATTGAAATGTATACTATTTGTATTGTCTAAGCATTGCATGCACTCAGATAACAACTTTTTTGTTTTGATGTGTACAGCCATGAAACAACTTTCAAACTACTCATAATCATGTGGAAAGTTAACCTAAAGTGTTTCCATTAGGTTTGCAGTAAGTGCTTTGGTGTAAAATTGAAATGTATACGATTTGTATTGTCTAAGCATTGGATGCTCTCAGATAACAACTTTTTTGTGTTGATGTCTACAGCCATGAAACAACTTTCAAACTACTCACAATCATGTGGAAAGTTAACCTAAGGTGTTTCCATTAGGTTTGCAGTAGGTGCTTTGGTGTAAAATTGAAATGTATACTATTTGTATTGTCTAAGCATTGCATGCACTCAGATAACAACTTTTTTGTGTTGATGTGTACAGCCATGAAACAACTTTCAAACTACTCATAATCATGTGGAAAGTTAACCTAAAGTATTTCCATTAGGTTTGCAGTAAGTGCTTTGGTGTAAAATTGAAATGTATACTATTTGTATTGTCTAATCATTGCATGCACTCAGATAACAACTTTTTTGTGTTGATGTGTACAGCCATGAAACAACTTTCAAACTACTCATAATCATGTGGGAAGTTAACCTAAGGTGTTTCCATTAGGTTTGCAGTAAGTAGTTTGGAGTAAAATTGAAATATATACTATTTGTATTGTCTAAGCATTGCATGCACTGAGATAACAACTTTTTTGTGTTGATGTCTACAGCCATGAAACAACTTTCAAACTACTCACAATCATGTGGAAAGTTAACCTAAGGTGTTTCCATTAGGTTTGCAGTAGGTGCTTTGGTGTAAAATTGAAATGTATACTATTTGTATTGTCTAAGCATTGCATGCACTCAGATAACAACTTCTTTGTTTTGATGTGTACAGCCATGAAACAACTTTCAAACTACTCATAATCATGTGGGAAGTTAACCTAAGGTGTTTCCATTAGGTTTGCAGTAAGTGCTTTGGTGTAAAATTGAAATGTATACTATTTGTATTGTCTAAGCATTGGATGCACTCAGATAACAACTTTTTTGTGTTGATGTCTACAGCCATGAAACAACTTTCAAACTACTCACAATCATGTGGAAAGTTAACCTAAGGTGTTTCCATTAGGTTTGCAGTAGGTGCTTTGGTGTAAAATTGAAATGTATACTATTTGTATTGTCTAAGCATTGCATGCACTCAGATAACAACTTTTTTGTTTTGATGTGTACAGCCATGAAACAACTTTCAAACTACTCATAATCATGTGGGAAGTTAACCTAAGGTGTTTCCATTAGGTTTGCAGTAAGTGCTTTGGTGTAAAATTGAAATGTATACTATTTGTATTGTCTAAGCATTGGATGCACTCAGATAACAACTTTTTTGTGTTGATGTCTACAGCCATGAAACAACTTTCAAACTACTCATAATCATGTGGAAAGTTAACCTAAAGTGTTTCCATTAGGTTTGCAGTAAGTGCTTTGGTGTAAAATTGAAATGTATACTATTTGCATTGTCTAAACATTGCATGCACTCAGATAACAACTTTTTTGTGTTGATGTGTACAGCCATGAAACAACTTTCAAACTACTCATAATCATGTGGGAAGTTAACCTAAGGTGTTTCCATTAGGTTTGCAGTAAGTGGTTTGCAGTAAAATTGAAATGTATACTATTTGTATTGTCTAAGCATTGCATGCACTGAGATAACAACTTTTTTGTGTTGATGTCTACAGCCATGAAACAACTTTCAAACTACTCACAATCATGTGGAAAGTTAACCTAAGGTGTTTCCATTAGGTTTGCAGTAGGTGCTTTGGTGTAAAATTGAAATGTATACTATTTGTATTGTCTAAGCATTGCATGCACTCAGATAACAACTTTTTTGTTTTGATGTGTACAGCCATGAAACAACTTTCAAACTACTCATAATCATGTGGGAAGTTAACCTAAGGTGTTTCCATTAGGTTTGCAGTAAGTGCTTTGGTGTAAAATTGAAATGTATACTATTTGTATTGTCTAAGCATTGGATGCACTCAGATAACAACTTTTTTGTGTTGATGTCTACAGCCATGAAACAACTTTCAAACTACTCACAATCATGTGGAAAGTTAACCTAAGGTGTTTCCATTAGGTTTGCAGTAGGTGCTTTGGTGTAAAATTGAAATGTATACTATTTGTATTGTCTAAGCATTGCATGCACTCAGATAACAACTTTTTTGTTTTGATGTGTACAGCCATGAAACAACTTTCAAACTGCACATAATCATGTGGAAAGTTAACCTAAAGTGTTTCCATTAGGTTTGCAGTAAGTGCTTTGGTGTAAAATTGAAATGTATACTATTTGTATTGTCTAAGCATTGGATGCACTCAGATAACAACTTTTTTGTGTTGATGTCTACAGCCATGAAACAACTTTCAAACTACTCATAATCATGTGGAAAGTTAACCTAAAGTGTTTCCATTAGGTTTGCAGTAAGTGCTTTGGTGTAAAATTGAAATGTATACTATTTGCATTGTCTAAACATTGCATGCACTCAGATAACAACTTTTTTGTGTTGATGTGTACAGCCAAGAAACAACTTTCAAACTACTCATAATCATGTGGGAAGTTAACCTAAGGTGTTTCCATTAGGTTTGCAGTAAGTGGTTTGCAGTAAAATTGAAATGTATACTATTTGTATTGTCTAAGCATTGCATGCACTGAGATAACAACTTTTTTGTGTTGATGTCTACAGCCATGAAACAACTTTCAAACTACTCACAATCATGTGGAAAGTTAACCTAAGGTGTTTCCATTAGGTTTGCAGTAGGTGCTTTGGTGTAAAATTGAAATGTATACTATTTGTATTGTCTAAGCATTGCATGCACTCAGATAACAACTTTTTTGTTTTGATGTGTACAGCCATGAAACAACTTTCAAACTACTCATAATCATGTGGGAAGTTAACCTAAGGTGTTTCCATTAGGTTTGCAGTAAGTGCTTTGGTGTAAAATTGAAATGTATACTATTTGTATTGTCTAAGCATTGGATGCACTCAGATAACAACTTTTTTGTGTTGATGTCTACAGCCATGAAACAACTTTCAAACTACTCACAATCATGTGGAAAGTTAACCTAAGGTGTTTCCATTAGGTTTGCAGTAGGTGCTTTGGTGTAAAATTGAAATGTATACTATTTGTATTGTCTAAGCATTGCATGCACTCAGATAACAACTTTTTTGTTTTGATGTGTACAGCCATGAAACAACTTTCAAACTCCTCATAATCATGTGGAAAGTTAACCTAAAGTGTTTCCATTAGGTTTGCAGTAAGTGCTTTGGTGTAAAATTGAAATGTATACTATTTGTATTGTCTAAGCATTGGATGCACTCAGATAACAACTTTTTTGTGTTGATGTCTACAGCCATGAAACAACTTTCAAACTACTCACAATCATGTGGAAAGTTAACCTAAGGTGTTTCCATTAGGTTTGCAGTAGGTGCTTTGGTGTAAAATTGAAATGTATACTATTTGTATTGTCTAAGCATTGCATGCACTGAGATAACAACTTTTTTGTGTTGATGTCTACAGCCATGAAACAACTTTCAAACTACTCACAATCATGTGGAAAGTTAACCTAAGGTGTTTCCATTAGGTTTGCAGTAGGTGCTTTGGTGTAAAATTGAAATGTATACTATTTGTATTGTCTAAGCATTGCATGCACTCAGATAACAACTATTTTGTTTTGATCTGTACAGCCATGAAACAACTTTCAAACTACTCATAATCATGTGGAAAGTTAACCTAAAGTGTTTCCATTAGGTTTGCAGTAAGTGCTTTGGTGTAAAATTGAAATGTATACGATTTGTATTGTCTAAGCATTGGATGCTCTCAGATAACAACTTTTTTGTGTTGATGTCTACAGCCATGAAACAACTTTCAAACTACTCACAATCATGTGGAAAGTTAACCTAAAGTGTTTCCATTAGGTTTGCAGTAGGTGCTTTGGTGTAAAATTGAAATGTATACTATTTGTATTGTCTAAGCATTGCATGCACTCAGATAACAACTTTTTTGTGTTGATGTGTACAGCCATGAAACAACTTTCAAACTACTCATAATCATGTGGAAAGTTAACCTAAAGTATTTCCATTAGGTTTGCAGTAAGTGCTTTGGTGTAAAATTGAAATGTATACTATTTGTATTGTCTAATCATTGCATGCACTCAGATAACAACTTTTTTGTGTTGATGTGTACAGCCATGAAACAACTTTCAAACTACTCATAATCATGTGGGAAGTTAACCTAAGGTGTTTCCATTAGGTTTGCAGTAAGTGGTTTGGAGTAAAATTGAAATGTATACTATTTGTATTGTCTAAGCATTGCATGCACTGAGATAACAACTTTTTTGTGTTGATGTCTACAGCCATGAAACAACTTTCAAACTACTCACAATCATGTGGAAAGTTAACCTAAGGTGTTTCCATTAGGTTTGCAGTAGGTGCTTTGGTGTAAAATTGAAATGTATACTATTTGTATTGTCTAAGCATTGCATGCACTCAGATAACAACTTTTTTGTTTTGATGTGTACAGCCATGAAACAACTTTCAAACTACTCATAATCATGTGGGAAGTTAACCTAAGGTGTTTCCATTAGGTTTGCAGTAAGTGCTTTGGTGTAAAATTGAAATGTATACTATTTGTATTGTCTAAGCATTGGATGCACTCAGATAACAACTTTTTTGTGTTGATGTCTACAGCCATGAAACAACTTTCAAACTACTCACAATCATGTGGAAAGTTAACCTAAGGTGTTTCCATTAGGTTTGCAGTAGGTGCTTTGGTGTAAAATTGAAATGTATACTATTTGTATTGTCTAAGCATTGCATGCACTCAGATAACAACTTTTTTGTTTTGATGTGTACAGCCATGAAACAACTTTCAAACTCCTCATAATCATGTGGAAAGTTAACCTAAAGTGTTTCCATTAGGTTTGCAGTAAGTGCTTTGGTGTAAAATTGAAATGTATACTATTTGTATTGTCTAAGCATTGCATGCACTCAGATAACAACTTTTTTGTTTTGATGTGTACAGCCATGAAACAACTTTCAAACTACTCATAATCATGTGGGAAGTTAACCTAAGGTGTTTCCATTAGGTTTGCAGTAAGTGCTTTGGTGTAAAATTGAAATGTATACTATTTGTATTGTCTAAGCATTGGATGCACTCAGATAACAACTTTTTTGTGTTGATGTCTACAGCCATGAAACAACTTTCAAACTACTCACAATCATGTGGAAAGTTAACCTAAGGTGTTTCCATTAGGTTTGCAGTAGGTGCTTTGGTGTAAAATTGAAATGTATACTATTTGTATTGTCTAAGCATTGCATGCACTCAGATAACAACTTTTTTGTTTTGATGTGTACAGCCATGAAACAACTTTCAAACTACTCATAATCATGTGGAAAGTTAACCTAAAGTGTTTCCATTAGGTTTGCAGTAAGTGCTTTGGTGTAAAATTGAAATGTATACGATTTGTATTGTCTAAGCATTGGATGCTCTCAGATAACAACTTTTTTGTGTTGATGTCTACAGCCATGAAACAACTTTCAAACTACTCACAATCATGTGGAAAGTTAACCTAAGGTGTTTCCATTAGGTTTGCAGTAGGTGCTTTGGTGTAAAATTGAAATGTATACTATTTGTATTGTCTAAGCATTGCATGCACTCAGATAACAACTTTTTTGTGTTGATGTGTACAGCCATGAAACAACTTTCAAACTACTCATAATCATGTGGAAAGTTAACCTAAAGTATTTCCATTAGGTTTGCAGTAAGTGCTTTGGTGTAAAATTGAAATGTATACTATTTGTATTGTCTAATCATTGCATGCACTCAGATAACAACTTTTTTGTGTTGATGTGTACAGCCATGAAACAACTTTCAAACTACTCATAATCATGTGGGAAGTTAACCTAAGGTGTTTCCATTAGGTTTGCAGTAAGTAGTTTGGAGTAAAATTGAAATATATACTATTTGTATTGTCTAAGCATTGCATGCACTGAGATAACAACTTTTTTGTGTTGATGTCTACAGCCATGAAACAACTTTCAAACTACTCACAATCATGTGGAAAGTTAACCTAAGGTGTTTCCATTAGGTTTGCAGTAGGTGCTTTGGTGTAAAATTGAAATGTATACTATTTGTATTGTCTAAGCATTGCATGCACTCAGATAACAACTTCTTTGTTTTGATGTGTACAGCCATGAAACAACTTTCAAACTACTCATAATCATGTGGGAAGTTAACCTAAGGTGTTTCCATTAGGTTTGCAGTAAGTGCTTTGGTGTAAAATTGAAATGTATACTATTTGTATTGTCTAAGCATTGGATGCACTCAGATAACAACTTTTTTGTGTTGATGTCTACAGCCATGAAACAACTTTCAAACTACTCACAATCATGTGGAAAGTTAACCTAAGGTGTTTCCATTAGGTTTGCAGTAGGTGCTTTGGTGTAAAATTGAAATGTATACTATTTGTATTGTCTAAGCATTGCATGCACTCAGATAACAACTTTTTTGTTTTGATGTGTACAGCCATGAAACAACTTTCAAACTACTCATAATCATGTGGGAAGTTAACCTAAGGTGTTTCCATTAGGTTTGCAGTAAGTGCTTTGGTGTAAAATTGAAATGTATACTATTTGTATTGTCTAAGCATTGGATGCACTCAGATAACAACTTTTTTGTGTTGATGTCTACAGCCATGAAACAACTTTCAAACTACTCACAATCATGTGGAAAGTTAACCTAAGGTGTTTCCATTAGGTTTGCAGTAGGTGCTTTGGTGTAAAATTGAAATGTATACTATTTGTATTGTCTAAGCATTGCATGCACTCAGATAACAACTTTTTTGTTTTGATGTGTACAGCCATGAAACAACTTTCAAACTACACATAATCATGTGGAAAGTTAACCTAAAGTGTTTCCATTAGGTTTGCAGTAAGTGCTTTGGTGTAAAATTGAAATGTATACTATTTGTATTGTCTAAGCATTGGATGCACTCAGATAACAACTTTTTTGTGTTGATGTCTACAGCCATGAAACAACTTTCAAACTACTCACAATCATGTGGAAAGTTAACCTAAGGTGTTTCAATTAGGTTTGCAGTAGGTGCTTTGGTGTAAAATTGAAATGTATACTATTTGTATTGTCTAAGCATTGCATGCACTCAGATAACAACTTTTTTGTGTTGATGTGTACAGCCATGAAACAACTTTCAAACTACTCATAATCATGTGGGAAGTTAACCTAAGGTGTTTCCATTAGGTTTGCAGTAAGTGGTTTGGAGTAAAATTGAAATGTATACTATTTGTATTGTCTAAGCATTGCATGCACTGAGATAACAACTTTTTTGTGTTGATGTCTACAGCCATGAAACAACTTTCAAACTACTCATAATCATGTGGAAAGTTAACCTAAAGTGTTTCCATTAGGTTTGCAGTAAGTGCTTTGGTGTAAAATTGAAATGTATACTATTTGTATTGTCTAAGCATTGGATGCACTCAGATAACAACTTTTTTGTGTTGATGTCTACAGCCATGAAACAACTTTCAAACTACTCATAATCATGTGGAAAGTTAACCTAAAGTGTTTCCATTAGGTTTGCAGTAAGTGCTTTGGTGTAAAATTGAAATGTATACTATTTGTATTGTCTAAACATTGCATGCACTCAGATAACAACTTTTTTGTGTTGATGTGTACAGCCATGAAACAACTTTCAAACTACTCATATTCATGTGGGAAGTTAACCTAAGGTGTTTCCATTAGGTTTGCAGTAAGTGGTTTGCAGTAAAATTGAAATGTATACTATTTGTATTGTCTAAGCATTGCATGCACTGAGATAACAACTTTTTTGTGTTGATGTCTACAGCCATGAAACAACTTTCAAACTACTCACAATCATGTGGAAAGTTAACCTAAGGTGTTTCCATTAGGTTTGCAGTAGGTGCTTTGGTGTAAAATTGAAATGTATACTATTTGTATTGTCTAAGCATTGCATGCACTCAGATAACAACTTTTTTGTTTTGATGTGTACAGCCATGAAACAACTTTCAAACTACTCATAATCATGTGGGAAGTTAACCTAAGGTGTTTCCATTAGGTTTGCAGTAAGTGCTTTGGTGTAAAATTGAAATGTATACTATTTGTATTGTCTAAGCATTGGATGCACTCAGATAACAACTTTTTTGTGTTGATGTCTACAGCCATGAAACAACTTTCAAACTACTCACAATCATGTGGAAAGTTAACCTAAGGTGTTTCCATTAGGTTTGCAGTAGGTGCTTTGGTGTAAAATTGAAATGTATACTATTTGTATTGTCTAAGCATTGCATGCACTCAGATAACAACTTTTGTGTGTTGATGTCTACAGCCATGAAACAACTTTCAAACTACTCACAATCATGTGGAAAGTTAACCTAAGGTGTTTCCATTAGGTTTGCAGTAGGTGCTTTGGTGTAAAATTGAAATGTATACTATTTGTATTGTCTAAGCATTGCATGCACTCAGATAACAACTTTTTTGTTTTGATGTGTACAGCCATGAAACAACTTTCAAACTACTCATAATCATGTGGGAAGTTAACCTAAGGTGTTTCCATTAGGTTTGCAGTAAGTGCTTTGGTGTAAAATTGAAATGTATACTATTTGTATTGTCTAAGCATTGGATGCACTCAGATAACAACTTTTTTGTGTTGATGTCTACAGCCATGAAACAACTTTCAAACTACTCACAATCATGTGGAAAGTTAACCTAAGGTGTTTCCATTAGGTTTGCAGTAGGTGCTTTGGTGTGAAATTGAAATGTATACTATTTGTATTGTCTAAGCATTGCATGCACTCAGATAACAACTTTTTTGTGTTGATGTCTACAGCCATGAAACAACTTTCAAACTACTCACAATCATGTGGAAAGTTAACCTAAGGTGTTTCCATTAGGTTTGCAGTAGGTGCTTTGGTGTAAAATTGAAATGTATACTATTTGTATTGTCTAAGCATTGCATGCACTCAGATAACAACTTTTTTGTTTTGATGTGTACAGCCATGAAACAACTTTCAAACTACTCATAATCATGTGGGAAGTTAACCTAAGGTGTTTCCATTAGGTTTGCAGTAAGTGCTTTGGTGTAAAATTGAAATGTATACTATTTGTATTGTCTAAGCATTGGATGCACTCAGATAACAACTTTTTTGTGTTGATGTCTACAGCCATGAAACAACTTTCAAACTACTCACAATCATGTGGAAAGTTAACCTAAGGTGTTTCCATTAGGTTTGCAGTAGGTGCTTTGGTGTAAAATTGAAATGTATACTATTTGTATTGTCTAAGCATTGCATGCACTCAGATAACAACTTTTTTGTTTTGATGTGTACAGCCATGAAACAACTTTCAAACTACTCATAATCATGTGGGAAGTTAACCTAAGGTGTTTCCATTAGGTTTGCAGTAAGTGCTTTGGTGTAAAATTGAAATGTATACTATTTGTATTGTCTAAGCATTGGATGCACTCAGATAACAACTTTTTTGTGTTGATGTCTACAGCCATGAAACAACTTTCAAACTACTCACAATCATGTGGAAAGTTAACCTAAGGTGTTTCCATTAGGTTTGCAGTAGGTGCTTTGGTGTAAAATTGAAATGTATACTATTTGTATTGTCTAAGCATTGCATGCACTCAGATAACAACTTTTTTGTGTTGATGTCTACAGCCATGAAACAACTTTCAAACTACTCACAATCATGTGGAAAGTTAACCTAAGGTGTTTCCATTAGGTTTGCAGTAGGTGCTTTGGTGTAAAATTGAAATGTATACTATTTGTATTGTCTAAGCATTGCATGCACTCAGATAACAACTTTTTTGTTTTGATGTGTACAGCCATGAAACAACTTTCAAACTACTCATAATCATGTGGGAAGTTAACCTAAGGTGTTTCCATTAGGTTTGCAGTAAGTGCTTTGGTGTAAAATTGAAATGTATACTATTTGTATTGTCTAAGCATTGGATGCACTCAGATAACAACTTTTTTGTGTTGATGTCTACAGCCATGAAACAACTTTCAAACTACTCACAATCATGTGGAAAGTTAACCTAAGGTGTTTCCATTAGGTTTGCAGTAGGTGCTTTGGTGTAAAATTGAAATGTATACTATTTGTATTGTCTAAGCATTGCATGCACTCAGATAACAACTTTTTTGTGTTGATGTGTACAGCCATGAAACAACTTTCAAACTACTCATAATCATGTGGGAAGTTAACCTAAGGTGTTTCCATTAGGTTTGCAGTAAGTGGTTTGGAGTAAAATTGAAATGTATACTATTTGTATTGTCTAAGCATTGCATGCACTGAGATAACAACTTTTTTGTGTTGATGTCTACAGCCATGAAACAACTTTCAAACTACTCATAATCATGTGGAAAGTTAACCTAAAGTGTTTCCATTAGGTTTGCAGTAAGTGCTTTGGTGTAAAATTGAAATGTATACTATTTGTATTGTCTAAGCATTGGATGCACTCAGATAACAACTTTTTTGTGTTGATGTCTACAGCCATGAAACAACTTTCAAACTACTCATAATCATGTGGAAAGTTAACCTAAAGTGTTTCCATTAGGTTTGCAGTAAGTGCTTTGGTGTAAAATTGAAATGTATACTATTTGTATTGTCTAAACATTGCATGCACTCAGATAACAACTTTTTTGTGTTGATGTGTACAGCCATGAAACAACTTTCAAACTACTCATATTCATGTGGGAAGTTAACCTAAGGTGTTTCCATTAGGTTTGCAGTAAGTGGTTTGCAGTAAAATTGAAATGTATACTATTTGTATTGTCTAAGCATTGCATGCACTGAGATAACAACTTTTTTGTGTTGATGTCTACAGCCATGAAACAACTTTCAAACTACTCACAATCATGTGGAAAGTTAACCTAAGGTGTTTCCATTAGGTTTGCAGTAGGTGCTTTGGTGTAAAATTGAAATGTATACTATTTGTATTGTCTAAGCATTGCATGCACTCAGATAACAACTTTTTTGTTTTGATGTGTACAGCCATGAAACAACTTTCAAACTACTCATAATCATGTGGGAAGTTAACCTAAGGTGTTTCCATTAGGTTTGCAGTAAGTGCTTTGGTGTAAAATTGAAATGTATACTATTTGTATTGTCTAAGCATTGGATGCACTCAGATAACAACTTTTTTGTGTTGATGTCTACAGCCATGAAACAACTTTCAAACTACTCACAATCATGTGGAAAGTTAACCTAAGGTGTTTCCATTAGGTTTGCAGTAGGTGCTTTGGTGTAAAATTGAAATGTATACTATTTGTATTGTCTAAGCATTGCATGCACTCAGATAACAACTTTTGTGTGTTGATGTCTACAGCCATGAAACAACTTTCAAACTACTCACAATCATGTGGAAAGTTAACCTAAGGTGTTTCCATTAGGTTTGCAGTAGGTGCTTTGGTGTAAAATTGAAATGTATACTATTTGTATTGTCTAAGCATTGCATGCACTCAGATAACAACTTTTTTGTTTTGATGTGTACAGCCATGAAACAACTTTCAAACTACTCATAATCATGTGGGAAGTTAACCTAAGGTGTTTCCATTAGGTTTGCAGTAAGTGCTTTGGTGTAAAATTGAAATGTATACTATTTGTATTGTCTAAGCATTGGATGCACTCAGATAACAACTTTTTTGTGTTGATGTCTACAGCCATGAAACAACTTTCAAACTACTCACAATCATGTGGAAAGTTAACCTAAGGTGTTTCCATTAGGTTTGCAGTAGGTGCTTTGGTGTGAAATTGAAATGTATACTATTTGTATTGTCTAAGCATTGCATGCACTCAGATAACAACTTTTTTGTGTTGATGTCTACAGCCATGAAACAACTTTCAAACTACTCACAATCATGTGGAAAGTTAACCTAAGGTGTTTCCATTAGGTTTGCAGTAGGTGCTTTGGTGTAAAATTGAAATGTATACTATTTGTATTGTCTAAGCATTGCATGCACTCAGATAACAACTTTTTTGTTTTGATGTGTACAGCCATGAAACAACTTTCAAACTACTCATAATCATGTGGGAAGTTAACCTAAGGTGTTTCCATTAGGTTTGCAGTAAGTGCTTTGGTGTAAAATTGAAATGTATACTATTTGTATTGTCTAAGCATTGGATGCACTCAGATAACAACTTTTTTGTGTTGATGTCTACAGCCATGAAACAACTTTCAAACTACTCACAATCATGTGGAAAGTTAACCTAAGGTGTTTCCATTAGGTTTGCAGTAGGTGCTTTGGTGTAAAATTGAAATGTATACTATTTGTATTGTCTAAGCATTGCATGCACTCAGATAACAACTTTTTTGTTTTGATGTGTACAGCCATGAAACAACTTTCAAACTACTCATAATCATGTGGGAAGTTAACCTAAGGTGTTTCCATTAGGTTTGCAGTAAGTGCTTTGGTGTAAAATTGAAATGTATACTATTTGTATTGTCTAAGCATTGGATGCACTCAGATAACAACTTTTTTGTGTTGATGTCTACAGCCATGAAACAACTTTCAAACTACTCACAATCATGTGGAAAGTTAACCTAAGGTGTTTCCATTAGGTTTGCAGTAGGTGCTTTGGTGTAAAATTGAAATGTATACTATTTGTATTGTCTAAGCATTGCATGCACTCAGATAACAACTTTTTTGTGTTGATGTCTACAGCCATGAAACAACTTTCAAACTACTCACAATCATGTGGAAAGTTAACCTAAGGTGTTTCCATTAGGTTTGCAGTAGGTGCTTTGGTGTAAAATTGAAATGTATACTATTTGTATTGTCTAAGCATTGCATGCACTCAGATAACAACTTTTTTGTTTTGATGTGTACAGCCATGAAACAACTTTCAAACTACTCATAATCATGTGGGAAGTTAACCTAAGGTGTTTCCATTAGGTTTGCAGTAAGTGCTTTGGTGTAAAATTGAAATGTATACTATTTGTATTGTCTAAGCATTGGATGCACTCAGATAACAACTTTTTTGTGTTGATGTCTACAGCCATGAAACAACTTTCAAACTACTCACAATCATGTGGAAAGTTAACCTAAGGTGTTTCCATTAGGTTTGCAGTAGGTGCTTTGGTGTAAAATTGAAATGTATACTATTTGTATTGTCTAAGCATTGCATGCACTCAGATAACAACTTTTTTGTTTTGATGTGTACAGCCATGAAACAACTTTCAAACTGCACATAATCATGTGGAAAGTTAACCTAAAGTGTTTCCATTAGGTTTGCAGTAAGTGCTTTGGTGTAAAATTGAAATGTATACTATTTGTATTGTCTAAGCATTGGATGCACTCAGATAACAACTTTTTTGTGTTGATGTCTACAGCCATGAAACAACTTTCAAACTACTCACAATCATGTGGAAAGTTAACCTAAGGTGTTTCCATTAGGTTTGCAGTAGGTGCTTTGGTGTAAAATTGAAATGTATACTATTTGTATTGTCTAAGCATTGCATGCACTCAGATAACAACTTTTTTGTGTTGATGTGTACAGCCATGAAACAACTTTCAAACTACTCATAATCATGTGGGAAGTTAACCTAAGGTGTTTCCATTAGGTTTGCAGTAAGTGGTTTGGAGTAAAATTGAAATGTATACTATTTGTATTGTCTAAGCATTGCATGCACTGAGATAACAACTTTTTTGTGTTGATGTCTACAGCCATGAAACAACTTTCTAACTACTCATAATGATGTGGAAAGTTAACCTAAAGTGTTTCCATTAGGTTTGCAGTAAGTGCTTTGGTGTAAAATTGAAATGTATACGATTTGTATTGTCTAAGCATTGGATGCTCTCAGATAACAACTTTTTTGTGTTGATGTCTACAGCCATGAAACAACTTTCAAACTACTCACAATCATGTGGAAAGTTAACCTAAGGTGTTTCCATTAGGTTTGCAGTAGGTGCTTTGGTGTAAAATTGAAATGTATACTATTTGTATTGTCTAAGCATTGCATGCACTCAGATAACAACTTTTTTGTGTTGATGTGTACAGCCATGAAACAACTTTCAAACTACTCATAATCATGTGGAAAGTTAACCTAAAGTATTTCCATTAGGTTTGCAGTAAGTGCTTTGGTGTAAAATTGAAATGTATACTATTTGTATTGTCTAATCATTGCATGCACTCAGATAACAACTTTTTTGTGTTGATGTGTACAGCCATGAAACAACTTTCAAACTACTCATAATCATGTGGGAAGTTAACCTAAGGTGTTTCCATTAGGTTTGCAGTAAGTGGTTTGGAGTAAAATTGAAATGTATACTATTTGTATTGTCTAAGCATTGCATGCACTGAGATAACAACTTTTTTGTGTTGATGTCTACAGCCATGAAACAACTTTCAAACTACTCACAATCATGTGGAAAGTTAACCTAAGGTGTTTCCATTAGGTTTGCAGTAGGTGCTTTGGTGTAAAATTGAAATGTATACTATTTGTATTGTCTAAGCATTGCATGCACTCAGATAACAACTTTTTTGTTTTGATGTGTACAGCCATGAAACAACTTTCAAACTACTCATAATCATGTGGGAAGTTAACCTAAGGTGTTTCCATTAGGTTTGCAGTAAGTGCTTTGGTGTAAAATTGAAATGTATACTATTTGTATTGTCTAAGCATTGGATGCACTCAGATAACAACTTTTTTGTGTTGATGTCTACAGCCATGAAACAACTTTCAAACTACTCACAATCATGTGGAAAGTTAACCTAAGGTGTTTCCATTAGGTTTGCAGTAGGTGCTTTGGTGTAAAATTGAAATGTATACTATTTGTATTGTCTAAGCATTGCATGCACTCAGATAACAACTTTTTTGTTTTGATGTGTACAGCCATGAAACAACTTTCAAACTACTCATAATCATGTGGGAAGTTAACCTAAGGTGTTTCCATTAGGTTTGCAGTAAGTGCTTTGGTGTAAAATTGAAATGTATACTATTTGTATTGTCTAAGCATTGGATGCACTCAGATAACAACTTTTTTGTGTTGATGTCTACAGCCATGAAACAACTTTCAAACTACTCACAATCATGTGGAAAGTTAACCTAAGGTGTTTCCATTAGGTTTGCAGTAGGTGCTTTGGTGTAAAATTGAAATGTATACTATTTGTATTGTCTAAGCATTGCATGCACTCAGATAACAACTTTTTTGTTTTGATGTGTACAGCCATGAAACAACTTTCAAACTGCACATAATCATGTGGAAAGTTAACCTAAAGTGTTTCCATTAGGTTTGCAGTAAGTGCTTTGGTGTAAAATTGAAATGTATACTATTTGTATTGTCTAAGCATTGGATGCACTCAGATAACAACTTTTTTGTGTTGATGTCTACAGCCATGAAACAACTTTCAAACTACTCATAATCATGTGGAAAGTTAACCTAAAGTGTTTCCATTAGGTTTGCAGTAAGTGCTTTGGTGTAAAATTGAAATGTATACTATTTGCATTGTCTAAACATTGCATGCACTCAGATAACAACTTTTTTGTGTTGATGTGTACAGCCATGAAACAACTTTCAAACTACTCATAATCATGTGGGAAGTTAACCTAAGGTGTTTCCATTAGGTTTGCAGTAAGTGGTTTGCAGTAAAATTGAAATGTATACTATTTGTATTGTCTAAGCATTGCATGCACTGAGATAACAACTTTTTTGTGTTGATGTCTACAGCCATGAAACAACTTTCAAACTACTCACAATCATGTGGAAAGTTAACCTAAGGTGTTTCCATTAGGTTTGCAGTAGGTGCTTTGGTGTAAAATTGAAATGTATACTATTTGTATTGTCTAAGCATTGCATGCACTCAGATAACAACTTTTTTGTTTTGATGTGTACAGCCATGAAACAACTTTCAAACTACTCATAATCATGTGGGAAGTTAACCTAAGGTGTTTCCATTAGGTTTGCAGTAAGTGCTTTGGTGTAAAATTGAAATGTATACTATTTGTATTGTCTAAGCATTGGATGCACTCAGATAACAACTTTTTTGTGTTGATGTCTACAGCCATGAAACAACTTTCAAACTACTCACAATCATGTGGAAAGTTAACCTAAGGTGTTTCCATTAGGTTTGCAGTAGGTGCTTTGGTGTAAAATTGAAATGTATACTATTTGTATTGTCTAAGCATTGCATGCACTCAGATAACAACTTTTTTGTTTTGATGTGTACAGCCATGAAACAACTTTCAAACTCCTCATAATCATGTGGAAAGTTAACCTAAAGTGTTTCCATTAGGTTTGCAGTAAGTGCTTTGGTGTAAAATTGAAATGTATACTATTTGTATTGTCTAAGCATTGCATGCACTTAGATAGCAACTTTTTTGTGTTGATGTGTACAGCCATGAAACAACTTTCAAACTACTCATAATCATGTGGAAAGTTAACCTAAAGTGTTTCCATTAGGGTTGCAGTAAGTGCTTTGGTGTAAAATTGAAATGTATACTATTTGTATTGTCTAAGCATTGCATGCACTCAGATAACAACTTTTTTGTGTTGATGTGTACAGCCATGAAACAACTTTCAAACTACTCATAATCATGTGGGAAGTTAACCTAAGGTGTTTCCATTAGGTTTGCAGTAAGTGGTTTAGAGTAAAATTGAAATGTATACTATTTGTATTGTCTAAGCATTGCATGCACTGAGATAACAACTTTTTTGTGTTGATGTCTACAGCCATGAAACAACTTTCAAACTACTCACAATCATGTGGAAAGTTAACCTAAGGTGTTTCCATTAGGTTTGCAGTAGGTGCTTTGGTGTAAAATTGAAATGTATACTATTTGTATTGTCTAAGCATTGCATGCACTCAGATAACAACTTTTTTGTTTTGATGTGTACAGCCATGAAACAACTTTCAAACTACTCATAATCATGTGGGAAGTTAACCTAAGGTGTTTCCATTAGGTTTGCAGTAGGTGCTTTGGTGTAAAATTGAAATGTATACTATTTGTATTGTCTAAGCATTGCATGCACTCAGATAACAACTTTTTTGTTTTGATGTGTACAGCCATGAAACAACTTTCAAACTCCTCATAATCATGTGGAAAGTTAACCTAAAGTGTTTCCATTAGGTTTGCAGTAAGTGCTTTGGTGTAAAATTGAAATGTATACTATTTGTATTGTCTAAGCATTGGATGCACTCAGATAACAACTTTTTTGTGTTGATGTCTACAGCCATGAAACAACTTTCAAACTACTCACAATCATGTGGAAAGTTAACCTAAGGTGTTTCCATTAGGTTTGCAGTAGGTGCTTTGGTGTAAAATTGAAATGTATACTATTTGTATTGTCTAAGCATTGCATGCACTCAGATAACAACTTTTTTGTGTTGATGTCTACAGCCATGAAACAACTTTCAAACTACTCACAATCATGTGGAAAGTTAACCTAAGGTGTTTCCATTAGGTTTGAAGTAGGTGCTTTGGTGTAAAATTGAAATGTATACAATTTGTATTGTCTAAGCATTGCATGCACTCAGATAACAACTTTTTTGTTTTGATGTGTACAGCCATGAAACAACTTTCAAACTACTCATAATCATGTGGGAAGTTAACCTAAGGTGTTTCCATTAGGTTTGCAGTAAGTGCTTTGGTGTAAAATTGAAATGTATACTATTTGTATTGTCTAAGCATTGGATGCACTCAGATAACAACTTTTTTGTGTTGATGTCTACAGCCATGAAACAACTTTCAAACTACTCACAATCATGTGGAAAGTTAACCTAAGGTGTTTCCATTAGGTTTGCAGTAGGTGCTTTGGTGTAAAATTGAAATGTATACTATTTGTATTGTCTAAGCATTGCATGCACTCAGATAACAACTTTTTTGTTTTGATGTGTACAGCCATGAAACAACTTTCAAACTACTCATAATCATGTGGAAAGTTAACCTAAAGTGTTTCCATTAGGTTTGCAGTAAGTGCTTTGGTGTAAAATTGAAATGTATACGATTTGTATTGTCTAAGCATTGGATGCTCTCAGATAACAACTTTTTTGTGTTGATGTCTACAGCCATGAAACAACTTTCAAACTACTCACAATCATGTGGAAAGTTAACCTAAGGTGTTTCCATTAGGTTTGCAGTAGGTGCTTTGGTGTAAAATTGAAATGTATACTATTTGTATTGTCTAAGCATTGCATGCACTCAGATAACAACTTTTTTGTGTTGATGTGTACAGCCATGAAACAACTTTCAAACTACTCATAATCATGTGGGAAGTTAACCTAAGGTGTTTCCATTAGGTTTGCAGTAAGTGGTTTGGAGTAAAATTGAAATGTATACTATTTGTATTGTCTAAGCATTGCATGCACTGAGATAACAACTTTTTTGTGTTGATGTCTACAGCCATGAAACAACTTTCAAACTACTCATAATCATGTGGAAAGTTAACCTAAAGTGTTTCCATTAGGTTTGCAGTAAGTGCTTTGGTGTAAAATTGAAATGTATACTATTTGTATTGTCTAAGCATTGGATGCACTCAGATAACAACTTTTTTGTGTTGATGTCTACAGCCATGAAACAACTTTCAAACTACTCATAATCATGTGGAAAGTTAACCTGAAGTGTTTCCATTAGGTTTGCAGTAAGTGCTTTGGTGTAAAATTGAAATGTATACTATTTGTATTGTCTAAACATTGCATGCACTCAGATAACAACTTTTTTGTGTTGATGTGTACAGCCATGAAACAACTTTCAAACTACTCATAATCATGTGGGAAGTTAACCTAAGGTGTTTACATTAGGTTTGCAGTAAGTGGTTTGCAGTAAAATTGAAATGTATACTATTTGTATTGTCTAAGCATTGCATGCACTGAGATAACAACGTTTTTGTGTTGATGTCTACAGCCATGAAACAACTTTCAAACTACTCACAATCATGTGGAAAGTTAACCTAAGGTGTTTCCATTAGGTTTGCAGTAGGTGCTTTGGTGTAAAATTGAAATGTATACTATTTGTATTGTCTAAGCATTGCATGCACTCAGATAACAACTTTTTTGTTTTGATGTGTACAGCCATGAAACAACTTTCAAACTACTCATAATCATGTGGGAAGTTAACCTAAGGTGTTTCCATTAGGTTTGCAGTAAGTGCTTTGGTGTAAAATTGAAATGTATACTATTTGTATTGTCTAAGCATTGGATGCACTCAGATAACAACTTTTTTGTGTTGATGTCTACAGCCATGAAACAACTTTCAAACTACTCACAATCATGTGGAAAGTTAACCTAAGGTGTTTCCATTAGGTATGCAGTAGGTGCTTTGGTGTAAAATTGAAATGTATACTATTTGTATTGTCTAAGCATTGCATGCACTCAGATAACAACTTTTTTGTTTTGATGTGTACAGCCATGAAACAACTTTCAAACTCCTCATAATCATGTGGAAAGTTAACCTAAAGTGTTTCCATTAGGTTTGCAGTAAGTGCTTTGGTGTAAAATTGAAATGTATACTATTTGTATTGTCTAAGCATTGGATGCACTCAGATAACAACTTTTTTGTGTTGATGTCTACAGCCATGAAACAACTTTCAAACTACTCACAATCATGTGGAAAGTTAACCTAAGGTGTTTCCATTAGGTTTGCAGTAGGTGCTTTGGTGTAAAATTGAAATGTATACTATTTGTATTGTCTAAGCATTGCATGCACTCAGATAACAACTTTTTTGTGTTGATGTGTACAGCCATGAAACAACTTTCAAACTACTCATAATCATGTGGGAAGTTAACCTAAGGTGTTTCCATTAGGTTTGCAGTAAGTGGTTTGGAGTAAAATTGAAATGTATACTATTTGTATTGTCTAAGCATTGCATGCACTGAGATAACAACTTTTTTCTGTTGATGTCTACAGCCATGAAACAACTTTCAAACTACTCATAATCATGTGGAAAGTTAACCTAAAGTGTTTCCATTAGGTTTGCAGTAAGTGCTTTGGTGTAAAATTGAAATGTATACTATTTGTATTGTCTAAGCATTGGATGCACTCAGATAACAACTTTTTTGTGTTGATGTCTACAGCCATGAAACAACTTTCAAACTACTCATAATCATGTGGAAAGTTAACCTAAAGTGTTTCCATTAGGTTTGCAGTAAGTGCTTTGGTGTAAAATTGAAATGTATACTATTTGTATTGTCTAAACATTGCATGCACTCAGATAACAACTTTTTTGTGTTGATGTGTACAGCCATGAAACAACTTTCAAACTACTCATAATCATGTGGGAAGTTAACCTAAGGTGTTTACATTAGGTTTGCAGTAAGTGGTTTGCAGTAAAATTGAAATGTATACTATTTGTATTGTCTAAGCATTGCATGCACTGAGATAACAACTTTTTTGTGTTGATGTCTACAGCCATGAAACAACTTTCAAACTACTCACAATCATGTGGAAAGTTAACCTAAGGTGTTTCCATTAGGTTTGCAGTAGGTGCTTTGGTGTAAAATTGAAATGTATACTATTTGTATTGTCTAAGCATTGCATGCACTCAGATAACAACTTTTTTGTTTTGATGTGTACAGCCATGAAACAACTTTCAAACTACTCATAATCATGTGGGAAGTTAACCTAAGGTGTTTCCATTAGGTTTGCAGTAAGTGCTTTGGTGTAAAATTGAAATGTATACTATTTGTATTGTCTAAGCATTGGATGCACTCAGATAACAACTTTTTTGTGTTGATGTCTACAGCCATGAAACAACTTTCAAACTACTCACAATCATGTGGAAAGTTAACCTAAGGTGTTTCCATTAGGTTTGCAGTAGGTGCTTTGGTGTAAAATTGAAATGTATACTATTTGTATTGTCTAAGCATTGCATGCACTCAGATAACAACTTTTTTGTTTTGATGTGTACAGCCATGAAACAACTTTCAAACTCCTCATAATCATGTGGAAAGTTAACCTAAAGTGTTTCCATTAGGTTTGCAGTAAGTGCTTTGGTGTAAAATTGAAATGTATACTATTTGTATTGTCTAAGCATTGGATGCACTCAGATAACAACTTTTTTGTGTTGATGTCTACAGCCATGAAACAACTTTCAAACTACTCACAATCATGTGGAAAGTTAACCTAAGGTGTTTCCATTAGGTTTGCAGTAGGTGCTTTGGTGTAAAATTGAAATGTATACTATTTGTATTGTCTAAGCATTGCATGCACTCAGATAACAACTTTTTTGTGTTGATGTCTACAGCCATGAAACAACTTTCAAACTACTCACAATCATGTGGAAAGTTAACCTAAGGTGTTTCCATTAGGTTTGCAGTAGGTGCTTTGGTGTAAAATTGAAATGTATACTATTTGTATTGTCTAAGCATTGCATGCACTCAGATAACAACTTTTTTGTGTTGATGTGTACAGCCATGAAACAACTTTCAAACTACTCATAATCATGTGGGAAGTTAACCTAAGGTGTTTCCATTAGGTTTGCAGTAAGTGCTTTGGTGTAAAATTGAAATGTATACTATTTGTATTGTCTAAGCATTGGATGCACTCAGATAACAACTTTTTTGTGTTGATGTCTACAGCCATGAAACAACTTTCAAACTACTCACAATCATGTGGAAAGTTAACCTAAGGTGTTTCCATTAGGTTTGCAGTAGGTGCTTTGGTGTAAAATTGAAATGTATACTACTTGTATTGTCTAAGCATTGCATGCACTCAGATAACAACTTTTTTGTGTTGATGTGTACAGCCATGAAACAACTTTCAAACTACTCATAATCATGTGGAAAGTTAACCTAAAGTGTTTCCATTAGGTTTGCAGTAAGTGCTTTGGTGTAAAATTGAAATGTATACGATTTGTATTGTCTAAGCATTGGATGCTCTCAGATAACAACTTTTTTGTGTTGATGTCTACAGCCATGAAACAACTTTCAAACTACTCATAATCATGTGGAAAGTTAACCTAAAGTATTTCCATTAGGTTTGCAGTAAGTGCTTTGGTGTAAAATTGAAATGTATACTATTTGTATTGTCTAATCATTGCATGCACTCAGATAACAACTTTTTTGTGTTGATGTGTACAGCCATGAAACAACTTTCAAACTACTCATAATCATGTGGGAAGTTAACCTAAGGTGTTTCCATTAGGTTTGCAGTAAGTGGTTTGGAGTAAAATTGAAATGTATACTATTTGTATTGTCTAAGCATTGCATGCACTGAGATAACAACTTTTTTGTGTTGATGTCTACAGCCATGAAACAACTTTCAAACTACTCACAATCATGTGGAAAGTTAACCTAAGGTGTTTCCATTAGGTTTGCAGTAGGTGCTTTGGTGTAAAATTGAAATGTATACTATTTGTATTGTCTAAGCATTGCATGCACTCAGATAACAACTTTTTTGTTTTGATGTGTACAGCCATGAAACAACTTTCAAACTACTCATAATCATGTGGGAAGTTAACCTAAGGTGTTTCCATTAGGTTTGCAGTAAGTGCTTTGGTGTAAAATTGAAATGTATACTATTTGTATTGTCTAAGCATTGGATGCACTCAGATAACAACTTTTTTGTGTTGATGTCTACAGCCATGAAACAACTTTCAAACTACTCACAATCATGTGGAAAGTTAACCTAAGGTGTTTCCATTAGGTTTGCAGTAGGTGCTTTGGTGTAAAATTGAAATGTATACTATTTGTATTGTCTAAGCATTGCATGCACTCAGATAACAACTTTTTTGTTTTGATGTGTACAGCCATGAAACAACTTTCAAACTCCTCATAATCATGTGGAAAGTTAACCTAAAGTGTTTCCATTAGGTTTGCAGTAAGTGCTTTGGTGTAAAATTGAAATGTATACTATTTGTATTGTCTAAGCATTGGATGCACTCAGATAACAACTTTTTTGTGTTGATGTCTACAGCCATGAAACAACTTTCAAACTACTCACAATCATGTGGAAAGTTAACCTAAGGTGTTTCCATTAGGTTTGCAGTAGGTGCTTTGGTGTAAAATTGAAATGTATACTATTTGTATTGTCTAAGCATTGCATGCACTCAGATAACAACTTTTTTGTGTTGATGTCTACAGCCATGAAACAACTTTCAAACTACTCACAATCATGTGGAAAGTTAACCTAAGGTGTTTCCATTAGGTTTGCAGTAGGTGCTTTGGTGTAAAATTGAAATGTATACTATTTGTATTGTCTAAGCATTGCATGCACTCAGATAACAACTTTTTTGTGTTGATGTGTACAGCCATGAAACAACTTTCAAACTACTCATAATCATGTGGGAAGTTAACCTAAGGTGTTTCCATTAGGTTTGCAGTAAGTGCTTTGGTGTAAAATTGAAATGTATACTATTTGTATTGTCTAAGCATTGGATGCACTCAGATAACAACTTTTTTGTGTTGATGTCTACAGCCATGAAACAACTTTCAAACTACTCACAATCATGTGGAAAGTTAACCTAAGGTGTTTCCATTAGGTTTGCAGTAGGTGCTTTGGTGTAAAATTGAAATGTATACTACTTGTATTGTCTAAGCATTGCATGCACTCAGATAACAACTTTTTTGTGTTGATGTGTACAGCCATGAAACAACTTTCAAACTACTCATAATCATGTGGAAAGTTAACCTAAAGTGTTTCCATTAGGTTTGCAGTAAGTGCTTTGGTGTAAAATTGAAATGTATACGATTTGTATTGTCTAAGCATTGGATGCTCTCAGATAACAACTTTTTTGTGTTGATGTCTACAGCCATGAAACAACTTTCAAACTACTCATAATCATGTGGAAAGTTAACCTAAAGTATTTCCATTAGGTTTGCAGTAAGTGCTTTGGTGTAAAATTGAAATGTATACTATTTGTATTGTCTAATCATTGCATGCACTCAGATAACAACTTTTTTGTGTTGATGTGTACAGCCATGAAACAACTTTCAAACTACTCATAATCATGTGGGAAGTTAACCTAAGGTGTTTCCATTAGGTTTGCAGTAAGTGGTTTGGAGTAAAATTGAAATGTATACTATTTGTATTGTCTAAGCATTGCATGCACTGAGATAACAACTTTTTTGTGTTGATGTCTACAGCCATGAAACAACTTTCAAACTACTCACAATCATGTGGAAAGTTAACCTAAGGTGTTTCCATTAGGTTTGCAGTAGGTGCTTTGGTGTAAAATTGAAATGTATACTATTTGTATTGTCTAAGCATTGCATGCACTCAGATAACAACTTTTTTGTTTTGATGTGTACAGCCATGAAACAACTTTCAAACTACTCATAATCATGTGGGAAGTTAACCTAAGGTGTTTCCATTAGGTTTGCAGTAAGTGCTTTGGTGTAAAATTGAAATGTATACTATTTGTATTGTCTAAGCATTGGATGCACTCAGATAACAACTTTTTTGTGTTGATGTCTACAGCCATGAAACAACTTTCAAACTACTCACAATCATGTGGAAAGTTAACCTAAGGTGTTTCCATTAGGTTTGCAGTAGGTGCTTTGGTGTAAAATTGAAATGTATACTATTTGTATTGTCTAAGCATTGCATGCACTCAGATAACAACTTTTTTGTTTTGATGTGTACAGCCATGAAACAACTTTCAAACTACTCATAATCATGTGGGAAGTTAACCTAAGGTGTTTCCATTAGGTTTGCAGTAAGTGCTTTGGTGTAAAATTGAAATGTATACTATTTGTATTGTCTAAGCATTGGATGCACTCAGATAACAACTTTTTTGTGTTGATGTCTACAGCCATGAAACAACTTTCAAACTACTCACAATCATGTGGAAAGTTAACCTAAGGTGTTTCCATTAGGTTTGCAGTAGGTGCTTTGGTGTAAAATTGAAATGTATACTATTTGTATTGTCTAAGCATTGCATGCACTCAGATAACAACTTTTTTGTTTTGATGTGTACAGCCATGAAACAACTTTCAAACTGCACATAATCATGTGGAAAGTTAACCTAAAGTGTTTCCATTAGGTTTGCAGTAAGTGCTTTGGTGTAAAATTGAAATGTATACTATTTGTATTGTCTAAGCATTGGATGCACTCAGATAACAACTTTTTTGTGTTGATGTCTACAGCCATGAAACAACTTTCAAACTACTCACAATCATGTGGAAAGTTAACCTAAGGTGTTTCCATTAGGTTTGCAGTAGGTGCTTTGGTGTAAAATTGAAATGTATACTATTTGTATTGTCTAAGCATTGCATGCACTCAGATAACAACTTTTTTGTGTTGATGTGTACAGCCATGAAACAACTTTCAAACTACTCATAATCATGTGGGAAGTTAACCTAAGGTGTTTCCATTAGGTTTGCAGTAAGTGGTTTGGAGTAAAATTGAAATGTATACTATTTGTATTGTCTAAGCATTGCATGCACTGAGATAACAACTTTTTTGTGTTGATGTCTACAGCCATGAAACAACTTTCTAACTACTCATAATGATGTGGAAAGTTAACCTAAAGTGTTTCCATTAGGTTTGCAGTAAGTGCTTTGGTGTAAAATTGAAATGTATACGATTTGTATTGTCTAAGCATTGGATGCTCTCAGATAACAACTTTTTTGTGTTGATGTCTACAGCCATGAAACAACTTTCAAACTACTCACAATCATGTGGAAAGTTAACCTAAGGTGTTTCCATTAGGTTTGCAGTAGGTGCTTTGGTGTAAAATTGAAATGTATACTATTTGTATTGTCTAAGCATTGCATGCACTCAGATAACAACTTTTTTGTGTTGATGTGTACAGCCATGAAACAACTTTCAAACTACTCATAATCATGTGGAAAGTTAACCTAAAGTATTTCCATTAGGTTTGCAGTAAGTGCTTTGGTGTAAAATTGAAATGTATACTATTTGTATTGTCTAATCATTGCATGCACTCAGATAACAACTTTTTTGTGTTGATGTGTACAGCCATGAAACAACTTTCAAACTACTCATAATCATGTGGGAAGTTAACCTAAGGTGTTTCCATTAGGTTTGCAGTAAGTGGTTTGGAGTAAAATTGAAATGTATACTATTTGTATTGTCTAAGCATTGCATGCACTGAGATAACAACTTTTTTGTGTTGATGTCTACAGCCATGAAACAACTTTCAAACTACTCACAATCATGTGGAAAGTTAACCTAAGGTGTTTCCATTAGGTTTGCAGTAGGTGCTTTGGTGTAAAATTGAAATGTATACTATTTGTATTGTCTAAGCATTGCATGCACTCAGATAACAACTTTTTTGTTTTGATGTGTACAGCCATGAAACAACTTTCAAACTACTCATAATCATGTGGGAAGTTAACCTAAGGTGTTTCCATTAGGTTTGCAGTAAGTGCTTTGGTGTAAAATTGAAATGTATACTATTTGTATTGTCTAAGCATTGGATGCACTCAGATAACAACTTTTTTGTGTTGATGTCTACAGCCATGAAACAACTTTCAAACTACTCACAATCATGTGGAAAGTTAACCTAAGGTGTTTCCATTAGGTTTGCAGTAGGTGCTTTGGTGTAAAATTGAAATGTATACTATTTGTATTGTCTAAGCATTGCATGCACTCAGATAACAACTTTTTTGTTTTGATGTGTACAGCCATGAAACAACTTTCAAACTACTCATAATCATGTGGGAAGTTAACCTAAGGTGTTTCCATTAGGTTTGCAGTAAGTGCTTTGGTGTAAAATTGAAATGTATACTATTTGTATTGTCTAAGCATTGGATGCACTCAGATAACAACTTTTTTGTGTTGATGTCTACAGCCATGAAACAACTTTCAAACTACTCACAATCATGTGGAAAGTTAACCTAAGGTGTTTCCATTAGGTTTGCAGTAGGTGCTTTGGTGTAAAATTGAAATGTATACTATTTGTATTGTCTAAGCATTGCATGCACTCAGATAACAACTTTTTTGTTTTGATGTGTACAGCCATGAAACAACTTTCAAACTGCACATAATCATGTGGAAAGTTAACCTAAAGTGTTTCCATTAGGTTTGCAGTAAGTGCTTTGGTGTAAAATTGAAATGTATACTATTTGTATTGTCTAAGCATTGGATGCACTCAGATAACAACTTTTTTGTGTTGATGTCTACAGCCATGAAACAACTTTCAAACTACTCATAATCATGTGGAAAGTTAACCTAAAGTGTTTCCATTAGGTTTGCAGTAAGTGCTTTGGTGTAAAATTGAAATGTATACTATTTGCATTGTCTAAACATTGCATGCACTCAGATAACAACTTTTTTGTGTTGATGTGTACAGCCATGAAACAACTTTCAAACTACTCATAATCATGTGGGAAGTTAACCTAAGGTGTTTCCATTAGGTTTGCAGTAAGTGGTTTGCAGTAAAATTGAAATGTATACTATTTGTATTGTCTAAGCATTGCATGCACTGAGATAACAACTTTTTTGTGTTGATGTCTACAGCCATGAAACAACTTTCAAACTACTCACAATCATGTGGAAAGTTAACCTAAGGTGTTTCCATTAGGTTTGCAGTAGGTGCTTTGGTGTAAAATTGAAATGTATACTATTTGTATTGTCTAAGCATTGCATGCACTCAGATAACAACTTTTTTGTTTTGATGTGTACAGCCATGAAACAACTTTCAAACTACTCATAATCATGTGGGAAGTTAACCTAAGGTGTTTCCATTAGGTTTGCAGTAAGTGCTTTGGTGTAAAATTGAAATGTATACTATTTGTATTGTCTAAGCATTGGATGCACTCAGATAACAACTTTTTTGTGTTGATGTCTACAGCCATGAAACAACTTTCAAACTACTCACAATCATGTGGAAAGTTAACCTAAGGTGTTTCCATTAGGTTTGCAGTAGGTGCTTTGGTGTAAAATTGAAATGTATACTATTTGTATTGTCTAAGCATTGCATGCACTCAGATAACAACTTTTTTGTTTTGATGTGTACAGCCATGAAACAACTTTCAAACTGCACATAATCATGTGGAAAGTTAACCTAAAGTGTTTCCATTAGGTTTGCAGTAAGTGCTTTGGTGTAAAATTGAAATGTATACTATTTGTATTGTCTAAGCATTGGATGCACTCAGATAACAACTTTTTTGTGTTGATGTCTACAGCCATGAAACAACTTTCAAACTACTCATAATCATGTGGAAAGTTAACCTAAAGTGTTTCCATTAGGTTTGCAGTAAGTGCTTTGGTGTAAAATTGAAATGTATACTATTTGCATTGTCTAAACATTGCATGCACTCAGATAACAACTTTTTTGTGTTGATGTGTACAGCCAAGAAACAACTTTCAAACTACTCATAATCATGTGGGAAGTTAACCTAAGGTGTTTCCATTAGGTTTGCAGTAAGTGGTTTGCAGTAAAATTGAAATGTATACTATTTGTATTGTCTAAGCATTGCATGCACTGAGATAACAACTTTTTTGTGTTGATGCCTACAGCCATGAAACAACTTTCAAACTACTCACAATCATGTGGAAAGTTAACCTAAGGTGTTTCCATTAGGTTTGCAGTAGGTGCTTTGGTGTAAAATTGAAATGTATACTATTTGTATTGTCTAAGCATTGCATGCACTCAGATAACAACTTTTTTGTTTTGATGTGTACAGCCATGAAACAACTTTCAAACTACTCATAATCATGTGGGAAGTTAACCTAAGGTGTTTCCATTAGGTTTGCAGTAAGTGCTTTGGTGTAAAATTGAAATGTATACTATTTGTATTGTCTAAGCATTGGATGCACTCAGATAACAACTTTTTTGTGTTGATGTCTACAGCCATGAAACAACTTTCAAACTACTCACAATCATGTGGAAAGTTAACCTAAGGTGTTTCCATTAGGTTTGCAGTAGGTGCTTTGGTGTAAAATTGAAATGTATACTATTTGTATTGTCTAAGCATTGCATGCACTCAGATAACAACTTTTTTGTTTTGATGTGTACAGCCATGAAACAACTTTCAAACTCCTCATAATCATGTGGAAAGTTAACCTAAAGTGTTTCCATTAGGTTTGCAGTAAGTGCTTTGGTGTAAAATTGAAATGTATACTATTTGTATTGTCTAAGCATTGGATGCACTCAGATAACAACTTTTTTGTTTTGATGTGTACAGCCATGAAACAACTTTCAAACTACACATAATCATGTGGAAAGTTAACCTAAAGTGTTTCCATTAGGTTTGCAGTAAGTGCTTTGGTGTAAAATTGAAATGTATACTATTTGTATTGTCTAAGCATTGGATGCACTCAGATAACAACTTTTTTGTGTTGATGTCTACAGCCATGAAACAACTTTCAAACTACTCACAATCATGTGGAAAGTTAACCTAAGGTGTTTCAATTAGGTTTGCAGTAGGTGCTTTGGTGTAAAATTGAAATGTATACTATTTGTATTGTCTAAGCATTGCATGCACTCAGATAACAACTTTTTTGTGTTGATGTGTACAGCCATGAAACAACTTTCAAACTACTCATAATCATGTGGGAAGTTAACCTAAGGTGTTTCCATTAGGTTTGCAGTAAGTGGTTTGGAGTAAAATTGAAATGTATACTATTTGTATTGTCTAAGCATTGCATGCACTGAGATAACAACTTTTTTGTGTTGATGTCTACAGCCATGAAACAACTTTCAAACTACTCATAATCATGTGGAAAGTTAACCTAAAGTGTTTCCATTAGGTTTGCAGTAAGTGCTTTGGTGTAAAATTGAAATGTATACTATTTGTATTGTCTAAGCATTGGATGCACTCAGATAACAACTTTTTTGTGTTGATGTCTACAGCCATGAAACAACTTTCAAACTACTCATAATCATGTGGAAAGTTAACCTAAAGTGTTTCCATTAGGTTTGCAGTAAGTGCTTTGGTGTAAAATTGAAATGTATACTATTTGTATTGTCTAAACATTGCATGCACTCAGATAACAACTTTTTTGTGTTGATGTGTACAGCCATGAAACAACTTTCAAACTACTCATATTCATGTGGGAAGTTAACCTAAGGTGTTTCCATTAGGTTTGCAGTAAGTGGTTTGCAGTAAAATTGAAATGTATACTATTTGTATTGTCTAAGCATTGCATGCACTGAGATAACAACTTTTTTGTGTTGATGTCTACAGCCATGAAACAACTTTCAAACTACTCACAATCATGTGGAAAGTTAACCTAAGGTGTTTCCATTAGGTTTGCAGTAGGTGCTTTGGTGTAAAATTGAAATGTATACTATTTGTATTGTCTAAGCATTGCATGCACTCAGATAACAACTTTTTTGTTTTGATGTGTACAGCCATGAAACAACTTTCAAACTACTCATAATCATGTGGGAAGTTAACCTAAGGTGTTTCCATTAGGTTTGCAGTAAGTGCTTTGGTGTAAAATTGAAATGTATACTATTTGTATTGTCTAAGCATTGGATGCACTCAGATAACAACTTTTTTGTGTTGATGTCTACAGCCATGAAACAACTTTCAAACTACTCACAATCATGTGGAAAGTTAACCTAAGGTGTTTCCATTAGGTTTGCAGTAGGTGCTTTGGTGTAAAATTGAAATGTATACTATTTGTATTGTCTAAGCATTGCATGCACTCAGATAACAACTTTTGTGTGTTGATGTCTACAGCCATGAAACAACTTTCAAACTACTCACAATCATGTGGAAAGTTAACCTAAGGTGTTTCCATTAGGTTTGCAGTAGGTGCTTTGGTGTAAAATTGAAATGTATACTATTTGTATTGTCTAAGCATTGCATGCACTCAGATAACAACTTTTTTGTTTTGATGTGTACAGCCATGAAACAACTTTCAAACTACTCATAATCATGTGGGAAGTTAACCTAAGGTGTTTCCATTAGGTTTGCAGTAAGTGCTTTGGTGTAAAATTGAAATGTATACTATTTGTATTGTCTAAGCATTGGATGCACTCAGATAACAACTTTTTTGTGTTGATGTCTACAGCCATGAAACAACTTTCAAACTACTCACAATCATGTGGAAAGTTAACCTAAGGTGTTTCCATTAGGTTTGCAGTAGGTGCTTTGGTGTGAAATTGAAACGTATACTATTTGTATTGTCTAAGCATTGCATGCACTCAGATAACAACTTTTTTGTGTTGATGTCTACAGCCATGAAACAACTTTCAAACTACTCACAATCATGTGGAAAGTTAACCTAAGGTGTTTCCATTAGGTTTGCAGTAGGTGCTTTGGTGTAAAATTGAAATGTATACTATTTGTATTGTCTAAGCATTGCATGCACTCAGATAACAACTTTTTTGTTTTGATGTGTACAGCCATGAAACAACTTTCAAACTACTCATAATCATGTGGGAAGTTAACCTAAGGTGTTTCCATTAGGTTTGCAGTAAGTGCTTTGGTGTAAAATTGAAATGTATACTATTTGTATTGTCTAAGCATTGGATGCACTCAGATAACAACTTTTTTGTGTTGATGTCTACAGCCATGAAACAACTTTCAAACTACTCACAATCATGTGGAAAGTTAACCTAAGGTGTTTCCATTAGGTTTGCAGTAGGTGCTTTGGTGTAAAATTGAAATGTATACTATTTGTATTGTCTAAGCATTGCATGCACTCAGATAACAACTTTTTTGTTTTGATGTGTACAGCCATGAAACAACTTTCAAACTACTCATAATCATGTGGGAAGTTAACCTAAGGTGTTTCCATTAGGTTTGCAGTAAGTGCTTTGGTGTAAAATTGAAATGTATACTATTTGTATTGTCTAAGCATTGGATGCACTCAGATAACAACTTTTTTGTGTTGATGTCTACAGCCATGAAACAACTTTCAAACTACTCACAATCATGTGGAAAGTTAACCTAAGGTGTTTCCATTAGGTTTGCAGTAGGTGCTTTGGTGTAAAATTGAAATGTATACTATTTGTATTGTCTAAGCATTGCATGCACTCAGATAACAACTTTTTTGTGTTGATGTCTACAGCCATGAAACAACTTTCAAACTACTCACAATCATGTGGAAAGTTAACCTAAGGTGTTTCCATTAGGTTTGCAGTAGGTGCTTTGGTGTAAAATTGAAATGTATACTATTTGTATTGTCTAAGCATTGCATGCACTCAGATAACAACTTTTTTGTTTTGATGTGTACAGCCATGAAACAACTTTCAAACTACTCATAATCATGTGGGAAGTTAACCTAAGGTGTTTCCATTAGGTTTGCAGTAAGTGCTTTGGTGTAAAATTGAAATGTATACTATTTGTATTGTCTAAGCATTGGATGCACTCAGATAACAACTTTTTTTGTGTTGATGTCTACAGCCATGAAACAACTTTCAAACTACTCACAATCATGTGGAAAGTTAACCTAAGGTGTTTCCATTAGGTTTGCAGTAGGTGCTTTGGTGTAAAATTGAAATGTATACTATTTGTATTGTCTAAGCATTGCATGCACTCAGATAACAACTTTTTTGTTTTGATGTGTACAGCCATGAAACAACTTTCAAACTGCACATAATCATGTGGAAAGTTAACCTAAAGTGTTTCCATTAGGTTTGCAGTAAGTGCTTTGGTGTAAAATTGAAATGTATACTATTTGTATTGTCTAAGCATTGCATGCACTGAGATAACAACTTTTTTGTGTTGATGTCTACAGCCATGAAACAACTTTCTAACTACTCATAATGATGTGGAAAGTTAACCTAAAGTGTTTCCATTAGGTTTGCAGTAAGTGCTTTGGTGTAAAATTGAAATGTATACGATTTGTATTGTCTAAGCATTGGATGCTCTCAGATAACAACTTTTTTGTGTTGATGTCTACAGCCATGAAACAACTTTCAAACTACTCACAATCATGTGGAAAGTTAACCTAAGGTGTTTCCATTAGGTTTGCAGTAGGTGCTTTGGTGTAAAATTGAAATGTATACTATTTGTATTGTCTAAGCATTGCATGCACTCAGATAACAACTTTTTTGTGTTGATGTGTACAGCCATGAAACAACTTTCAAACTACTCATAATCATGTGGAAAGTTAACCTAAAGTATTTCCATTAGGTTTGCAGTAAGTGCTTTGGTGTAAAATTGAAATGTATACTATTTGTATTGTCTAATCATTGCATGCACTCAGATAACAACTTTTTTGTGTTGATGTGTACAGCCATGAAACAACTTTCAAACTACTCATAATCATGTGGGAAGTTAACCTAAGGTGTTTCCATTAGGTTTGCAGTAAGTGGTTTGGAGTAAAATTGAAATGTATACTATTTGTATTGTCTAAGCATTGCATGCACTGAGATAACAACTTTTTTGTGTTGATGTCTACAGCCATGAAACAACTTTCAAACTACTCACAATCATGTGGAAAGTTAACCTAAGGTGTTTCCATTAGGTTTGCAGTAGGTGCTTTGGTGTAAAATTGAAATGTATACTATTTGTATTGTCTAAGCATTGCATGCACTCAGATAACAACTTTTTTGTTTTGATGTGTACAGCCATGAAACAACTTTCAAACTACTCATAATCATGTGGGAAGTTAACCTAAGGTGTTTCCATTAGGTTTGCAGTAAGTGCTTTGGTGTAAAATTGAAATGTATACTATTTGTATTGTCTAAGCATTGGATGCACTCAGATAACAACTTTTTTGTGTTGATGTCTACAGCCATGAAACAACTTTCAAACTACTCACAATCATGTGGAAAGTTAACCTAAGGTGTTTCCATTAGGTTTGCAGTAGGTGCTTTGGTGTAAAATTGAAATGTATACTATTTGTATTGTCTAAGCATTGCATGCACTCAGATAACAACTTTTTTGTTTTGATGTGTACAGCCATGAAACAACTTTCAAACTACTCATAATCATGTGGGAAGTTAACCTAAGGTGTTTCCATTAGGTTTGCAGTAAGTGCTTTGGTGTAAAATTGAAATGTATACTATTTGTATTGTCTAAGCATTGGATGCACTCAGATAACAACTTTTTTGTGTTGATGTCTACAGCCATGAAACAACTTTCAAACTACTCACAATCATGTGGAAAGTTAACCTAAGGTGTTTCCATTAGGTTTGCAGTAGGTGCTTTGGTGTAAAATTGAAATGTATACTATTTGTATTGTCTAAGCATTGCATGCACTCAGATAACAACTTTTTTGTTTTGATGTGTACAGCCATGAAACAACTTTCAAACTGCACATAATCATGTGGAAAGTTAACCTAAAGTGTTTCCATTAGGTTTGCAGTAAGTGCTTTGGTGTAAAATTGAAATGTATACTATTTGTATTGTCTAAGCATTGGATGCACTCAGATAACAACTTTTTTGTGTTGATGTCTACAGCCATGAAACAACTTTCAAACTACTCATAATCATGTGGAAAGTTAACCTAAAGTGTTTCCATTAGGTTTGCAGTAAGTGCTTTGGTGTAAAATTGAAATGTATACTATTTGCATTGTCTAAACATTGCATGCACTCAGATAACAACTTTTTTGTGTTGATGTGTACAGCCATGAAACAACTTTCAAACTACTCATAATCATGTGGAAAGTTAACCTAAGGTGTTTCCATTAGGTTTGCAGTAGGTGCTTTGGTGTAAAATTGAAATGTATACTATTTGTATTGTCTAAGCATTGCATGCACTCAGATAACAACTTTTTTGTTTTGATGTGTACAGCCATGAAACAACTTTCAAACTCCTCATAATCATGTGGAAAGTTAACCTAAAGTGTTTCCATTAGGTTTGCAGTAAGTGCTTTGGTGTAAAATTGAAATGTATACTATTTGTATTGTCTAAGCATTGCATGCACTCAGATAACAACTTTTTTGTTTTGATGTGTACAGCCATGAAACAACTTTCAAACTACTCATAATCATGTGGGAAGTTAACCTAAGGTGTTTCCATTAGGTTTGCAGTAAGTGCTTTGGTGTAAAATTGAAATGTATACTATTTGTATTGTCTAAGCATTGGATGCACTCAGATAACAACTTTTTTGTGTTGATGTCTACAGCCATGAAACAACTTTCAAACTACTCACAATCATGTGGAAAGTTAACCTAAGGTGTTTCCATTAGGTTTGCAGTAGGTGCTTTGGTGTAAAATTGAAATGTATACTATTTGTATTGTCTAAGCATTGCATGCACTCAGATAACAACTTTTTTGTTTTGATGTGTACAGCCATGAAACAACTTTCAAACTGCACATAATCATGTGGAAAGTTAACCTAAAGTGTTTCCATTAGGTTTGCAGTAAGTGCTTTGGTGTAAAATTGAAATGTATACTATTTGTATTGTCTAAGCATTGGATGCACTCAGATAACAACTTTTTTGTGTTGATGTCTACAGCCATGAAACAACTTTCAAACTACTCATAATCATGTGGAAAGTTAACCTAAAGTGTTTCCATTAGGTTTGCAGTAAGTGCTTTGGTGTAAAATTGAAATGTATACTATTTGCATTGTCTAAACATTGCATGCACTCAGATAACAACTTTTTTGTGTTGATGTGTACAGCCAAGAAACAACTTTCAAACTACTCATAATCATGTGGGAAGTTAACCTAAGGTGTTTCCATTAGGTTTGCAGTAAGTGGTTTGCAGTAAAATTGAAATGTATACTATTTGTATTGTCTAAGCATTGCATGCACTGAGATAACAACTTTTTTGTGTTGATGTCTACAGCCATGAAACAACTTTCAAACTACTCACAATCATGTGGAAAGTTAACCTAAGGTGTTTCCATTAGGTTTGCAGTAGGTGCTTTGGTGTAAAATTGAAATGTATACTATTTGTATTGTCTAAGCATTGCATGCACTCAGATAACAACTTTTTTGTTTTGATGTGTACAGCCATGAAACAACTTTCAAACTACTCATAATCATGTGGGAAGTTAACCTAAGGTGTTTCCATTAGGTTTGCAGTAAGTGCTTTGGTGTAAAATTGAAATGTATACTATTTGTATTGTCTAAGCATTGGATGCACTCAGATAACAACTTTTTTGTGTTGATGTCTACAGCCATGAAACAACTTTCAAACTACTCACAATCATGTGGAAAGTTAACCTAAGGTGTTTCCATTAGGTTTGCAGTAGGTGCTTTGGTGTAAAATTGAAATGTATACTATTTGTATTGTCTAAGCATTGCATGCACTCAGATAACAACTTTTTTGTTTTGATGTGTACAGCCATGAAACAACTTTCAAACTCCTCATAATCATGTGGAAAGTTAACCTAAAGTGTTTCCATTAGGTTTGCAGTAAGTGCTTTGGTGTAAAATTGAAATGTATACTATTTGTATTGTCTAAGCATTGGATGCACTCAGATAACAACTTTTTTGTGTTGATGTCTACAGCCATGAAACAACTTTCAAACTACTCACAATCATGTGGAAAGTTAACCTAAGGTGTTTCCATTAGGTTTGCAGTAGGTGCTTTGGTGTAAAATTGAAATGTATACTATTTGTATTGTCTAAGCATTGCATGCACTGAGATAACAACTTTTTTGTGTTGATGTCTACAGCCATGAAACAACTTTCAAACTACTCACAATCATGTGGAAAGTTAACCTAAGGTGTTTCCATTAGGTTTGCAGTAGGTGCTTTGGTGTAAAATTGAAATGTATACTATTTGTATTGTCTAAGCATTGCATGCACTCAGATAACAACTATTTTGTTTTGATCTGTACAGCCATGAAACAACTTTCAAACTACTCATAATCATGTGGAAAGTTAACCTAAAGTGTTTCCATTAGGTTTGCAGTAAGTGCTTTGGTGTAAAATTGAAATGTATACGATTTGTATTGTCTAAGCATTGGATGCTCTCAGATAACAACTTTTTTGTGTTGATGTCTACAGCCATGAAACAACTTTCAAACTACTCACAATCATGTGGAAAGTTAACCTAAAGTGTTTCCATTAGGTTTGCAGTAGGTGCTTTGGTGTAAAATTGAAATGTATACTATTTGTATTGTCTAAGCATTGCATGCACTCAGATAACAACTTTTTTGTGTTGATGTGTACAGCCATGAAACAACTTTCAAACTACTCATAATCATGTGGAAAGTTAACCTAAAGTATTTCCATTAGGTTTGCAGTAAGTGCTTTGGTGTAAAATTGAAATGTATACTATTTGTATTGTCTAATCATTGCATGCACTCAGATAACAACTTTTTTGTGTTGATGTGTACAGCCATGAAACAACTTTCAAACTACTCATAATCATGTGGGAAGTTAACCTAAGGTGTTTCCATTAGGTTTGCAGTAAGTGGTTTGGAGTAAAATTGAAATGTATACTATTTGTATTGTCTAAGCATTGCATGCACTGAGATAACAACTTTTTTGTGTTTGATGTCTACAGCCATGAAACAACTTTCAAACTACTCACAATCATGTGGAAAGTTAACCTAAGGTGTTTCCATTAGGTTTGCAGTAGGTGCTTTGGTGTAAAATTGAAATGTATACTATTTGTATTGTCTAAGCATTGCATGCACTCAGATAACAACTTTTTTGTTTTGATGTGTACAGCCATGAAACAACTTTCAAACTACTCATAATCATGTGGGAAGTTAACCTAAGGTGTTTCCATTAGGTTTGCAGTAAGTGCTTTGGTGTAAAATTGAAATGTATACTATTTGTATTGTCTAAGCATTGGATGCACTCAGATAACAACTTTTTTGTGTTGATGTCTACAGCCATGAAACAACTTTCAAACTACTCACAATCATGTGGAAAGTTAACCTAAGGTGTTTCCATTAGGTTTGCAGTAGGTGCTTTGGTGTAAAATTGAAATGTATACTATTTGTATTGTCTAAGCATTGCATGCACTCAGATAACAACTTTTTTGTTTTGATGTGTACAGCCATGAAACAACTTTCAAACTCCTCATAATCATGTGGAAAGTTAACCTAAAGTGTTTCCATTAGGTTTGCAGTAAGTGCTTTGGTGTAAAATTGAAATGTATACTATTTGTATTGTCTAAGCATTGCATGCACTCAGATAACAACTTTTTTGTTTTGATGTGTACAGCCATGAAACAACTTTCAAACTACTCATAATCATGTGGGAAGTTAACCTAAGGTGTTTCCATTAGGTTTGCAGTAAGTGCTTTGGTGTAAAATTGAAATGTATACTATTTGTATTGTCTAAGCATTGGATGCACTCAGATAACAACTTTTTTGTGTTGATGTCTACAGCCATGAAACAACTTTCAAACTACTCACAATCATGTGGAAAGTTAACCTAAGGTGTTTCCATTAGGTTTGCAGTAGGTGCTTTGGTGTAAAATTGAAATGTATACTATTTGTATTGTCTAAGCATTGCATGCACTCAGATAACAACTTTTTTGTTTTGATGTGTACAGCCATGAAACAACTTTCAAACTACTCATAATCATGTGGAAAGTTAACCTAAAGTGTTTCCATTAGGTTTGCAGTAAGTGCTTTGGTGTAAAATTGAAATGTATACGATTTGTATTGTCTAAGCATTGGATGCTCTCAGATAACAACTTTTTTGTGTTGATGTCTACAGCCATGAAACAACTTTCAAACTACTCACAATCATGTGGAAAGTTAACCTAAGGTGTTTCCATTAGGTTTGCAGTAGGTGCTTTGGTGTAAAATTGAAATGTATACTATTTGTATTGTCTAAGCATTGCATGCACTCAGATAACAACTTTTTTGTGTTGATGTGTACAGCCATGAAACAACTTTCAAACTACTCATAATCATGTGGAAAGTTAACCTAAAGTATTTCCATTAGGTTTGCAGTAAGTGCTTTGGTGTAAAATTGAAATGTATACTATTTGTATTGTCTAATCATTGCATGCACTCAGATAACAACTTTTTTGTGTTGATGTGTACAGCCATGAAACAACTTTCAAACTACTCATAATCATGTGGGAAGTTAACCTAAGGTGTTTCCATTAGGTTTGCAGTAAGTAGTTTGGAGTAAAATTGAAATATATACTATTTGTATTGTCTAAGCATTGCATGCACTGAGATAACAACTTTTTTGTGTTGATGTCTACAGCCATGAAACAACATTCAAACTACTCACAATCATGTGGAAAGTTAACCTAAGGTGTTTCCATTAGGTTTGCAGTAGGTGCTTTGGTGTAAAATTGAAATGTATACTATTTGTATTGTCTAAGCATTGCATGCACTCAGATAACAACTTCTTTGTTTTGATGTGTACAGCCATGAAACAACTTTCAAACTACTCATAATCATGTGGGAAGTTAACCTAAGGTGTTTCCATTAGGTTTGCAGTAAGTGCTTTGGTGTAAAATTGAAATGTATACTATTTGTATTGTCTAAGCATTGGATGCACTCAGATAACAACTTTTTTGTGTTGATGTCTACAGCCATGAAACAACTTTCAAACTACTCACAATCATGTGGAAAGTTAACCTAAGGTGTTTCCATTAGGTTTGCAGTAGGTGCTTTGGTGTAAAATTGAAATGTATACTATTTGTATTGTCTAAGCATTGCATGCACTCAGATAACAACTTTTTTGTTTTGATGTGTACAGCCATGAAACAACTTTCAAACTACTCATAATCATGTGGGAAGTTAACCTAAGGTGTTTCCATTAGGTTTGCAGTAAGTGCTTTGGTGTAAAATTGAAATGTATACTATTTGTATTGTCTAAGCATTGGATGCACTCAGATAACAACTTTTTTGTGTTGATGTCTACAGCCATGAAACAACTTTCAAACTACTCACAATCATGTGGAAAGTTAACCTAAGGTGTTTCCATTAGGTTTGCAGTAGGTGCTTTGGTGTAAAATTGAAATGTATACTATTTGTATTGTCTAAGCATTGCATGCACTCAGATAACAACTTTTTTGTTTTGATGTGTACAGCCATGAAACAACTTTCAAACTACACATAATCATGTGGAAAGTTAACCTAAAGTGTTTCCATTAGGTTTGCAGTAAGTGCTTTGGTGTAAAATTGAAATGTATACTATTTGTATTGTCTAAGCATTGGATGCACTCAGATAACAACTTTTTTGTGTTGATGTCTACAGCCATGAAACAACTTTCAAACTACTCACAATCATGTGGAAAGTTAACCTAAGGTGTTTCAATTAGGTTTGCAGTAGGTGCTTTGGTGTAAAATTGAAATGTATACTATTTGTATTGTCTAAGCATTGCATGCACTCAGATAACAACTTTTTTGTGTTGATGTGTACAGCCATGAAACAACTTTCAAACTACTCATAATCATGTGGGAAGTTAACCTAAGGTGTTTCCATTAGGTTTGCAGTAAGTGGTTTGGAGTAAAATTGAAATGTATACTATTTGTATTGTCTAAGCATTGCATGCACTGAGATAACAACTTTTTTGTGTTGATGTCTACAGCCATGAAACAACTTTCAAACTACTCATAATCATGTGGAAAGTTAACCTAAAGTGTTTCCATTAGGTTTGCAGTAAGTGCTTTGGTGTAAAATTGAAATGTATACTATTTGTATTGTCTAAGCATTGGATGCACTCAGATAACAACTTTTTTGTGTTGATGTCTACAGCCATGAAACAACTTTCAAACTACTCATAATCATGTGGAAAGTTAACCTAAAGTGTTTCCATTAGGTTTGCAGTAAGTGCTTTGGTGTAAAATTGAAATGTATACTATTTGTATTGTCTAAACATTGCATGCACTCAGATAACAACTTTTTTGTGTTGATGTGTACAGCCATGAAACAACTTTCAAACTACTCATATTCATGTGGGAAGTTAACCTAAGGTGTTTCCATTAGGTTTGCAGTAAGTGGTTTGCAGTAAAATTGAAATGTATACTATTTGTATTGTCTAAGCATTGCATGCACTGAGATAACAACTTTTTTGTGTTGATGTCTACAGCCATGAAACAACTTTCAAACTACTCACAATCATGTGGAAAGTTAACCTAAGGTGTTTCCATTAGGTTTGCAGTAGGTGCTTTGGTGTAAAATTGAAATGTATACTATTTGTATTGTCTAAGCATTGCATGCACTCAGATAACAACTTTTTTGTTTTGATGTGTACAGCCATGAAACAACTTTCAAACTACTCATAATCATGTGGGAAGTTAACCTAAGGTGTTTCCATTAGGTTTGCAGTAAGTGCTTTGGTGTAAAATTGAAATGTATACTATTTGTATTGTCTAAGCATTGGATGCACTCAGATAACAACTTTTTTGTGTTGATGTCTACAGCCATGAAACAACTTTCAAACTACTCACAATCATGTGGAAAGTTAACCTAAGGTGTTTCCATTAGGTTTGCAGTAGGTGCTTTGGTGTAAAATTGAAATGTATACTATTTGTATTGTCTAAGCATTGCATGCACTCAGATAACAACTTTTGTGTGTTGATGTCTACAGCCATGAAACAACTTTCAAACTACTCACAATCATGTGGAAAGTTAACCTAAGGTGTTTCCATTAGGTTTGCAGTAGGTGCTTTGGTGTAAAATTGAAATGTATACTATTTGTATTGTCTAAGCATTGCATGCACTCAGATAACAACTTTTTTGTTTTGATGTGTACAGCCATGAAACAACTTTCAAACTACTCATAATCATGTGGGAAGTTAACCTAAGGTGTTTCCATTAGGTTTGCAGTAAGTGCTTTGGTGTAAAATTGAAATGTATACTATTTGTATTGTCTAAGCATTGGATGCACTCAGATAACAACTTTTTTGTGTTGATGTCTACAGCCATGAAACAACTTTCAAACTACTCACAATCATGTGGAAAGTTAACCTAAGGTGTTTCCATTAGGTTTGCAGTAGGTGCTTTGGTGTGAAATTGAAATGTATACTATTTGTATTGTCTAAGCATTGCATGCACTCAGATAACAACTTTTTTGTGTTGATGTCTACAGCCATGAAACAACTTTCAAACTACTCACAATCATGTGGAAAGTTAACCTAAGGTGTTTCCATTAGGTTTGCAGTAGGTGCTTTGGTGTAAAATTGAAATGTATACTATTTGTATTGTCTAAGCATTGCATGCACTCAGATAACAACTTTTTTGTTTTGATGTGTACAGCCATGAAACAACTTTCAAACTACTCATAATCATGTGGGAAGTTAACCTAAGGTGTTTCCATTAGGTTTGCAGTAAGTGCTTTGGTGTAAAATTGAAATGTATACTATTTGTATTGTCTAAGCATTGGATGCACTCAGATAACAACTTTTTTGTGTTGATGTCTACAGCCATGAAACAACATTCAAACTACTCACAATCATGTGGAAAGTTAACCTAAGGTGTTTCCATTAGGTTTGCAGTAGGTGCTTTGGTGTAAAATTGAAATGTATACTATTTGTATTGTCTAAGCATTGCATGCACTCAGATAACAACTTTTTTGTTTTGATGTGTACAGCCATGAAACAACTTTCAAACTACTCATAATCATGTGGGAAGTTAACCTAAGGTGTTTCCATTAGGTTTGTAGTAAGTGCTTTGGTGTAAAATTGAAATGTATACTATTTGTATTGTCTAAGCATTGGATGCACTCAGATAACAACTTTTTTGTGTTGATGTCTACAGCCATGAAACAACTTTCAAACTACTCACAATCATGTGGAAAGTTAACGTAAGGTGTTTCCATTAGGTTTGCAGTAGGTGCTTTGGTGTAAAATTGAAATGTATACTATTTGTATTGTCTAAGCATTGCATGCACTCAGATAACAACTTTTTTGTGTTGATGTCTACAGCCATGAAACAACTTTCAAACTACTCACAATCATGTGGAAAGTTAACCTAAGGTGTTTCCATTAGGTTTGCAGTAGGTGCTTTGGTGTAAAATTGAAATGTATACTATTTGTATTGTCTAAGCATTGCATGCACTCAGATAACAACTTTTTTGTTTTGATGTGTACAGCCATGAAACAACTTTCAAACTACTCATAATCATGTGGGAAGTTAACCTAAGGTGTTTCCATTAGGTTTGCAGTAAGTGCTTTGGTGTAAAATTGAAATGTATACTATTTGTATTGTCTAAGCATTGGATGCACTCAGATAACAACTTTTTTGTGTTGATGTCTACAGCCATGAAACAACTTTCAAACTACTCACAATCATGTGGAAAGTTAACCTAAGGTGTTTCCATTAGGTTTGCAGTAGGTGCTTTGGTGTAAAATTGAAATGTATACTATTTGTATTGTCTAAGCATTGCATGCACTCAGATAACAACTTTTTTGTTTTGATGTGTACAGCCATGAAACAACTTTCAAACTACTCATAATCATGTGGGAAGTTAACCTAAGGTGTTTCCATTAGGTTTGCAGTAAGTGCTTTGGTGTAAAATTGAAATGTATACTATTTGTATTGTCTAAGCCTTGGATGCACTCAGATAACAACTTTTTTGTGTTGATGTCTACAGCCATGAAACAACTTTCAAACTACTCACAATCATGTGGAAAGTTAACCTAAGGTGTTTCCATTAGGTTTGCAGTAGGTGCTTTGGTGTAAAATTGAAATGTATACTATTTGTATTGTCTAAGCATTGCATGCACTCAGATAACAACTTTTTTGTTTTGATGTGTACAGCCATGAAACAACTTTCAAACTACTCATAATCATGTGGAAAGTTAACCTAAAGTGTTTCCATTAGGTTTGCAGTAAGTGCTTTGGTGTAAAATTGAAATGTATACTATTTGTATTGTCTAAGCATTGGATGCACTCAGATAACAACTTTTTTGTGTTGATGTCTACAGCCATGAAACAACTTTCAAACTACTCACAATCATGTGGAAAGTTAACCTAAGGTGTTTCCATTAGGTTTGCAGTAGGTGCTTTGGTGTAAAATTGAAATGTATACTATTTGTATTGTCTAAGCATTGCATGCACTCAGATAACAACTTTTTTGTTTTGATGTGTACAGCCATGAAACAACTTTCAAACTACACATAATCATGTGGAAAGTTAACCTAAAGTGTTTCCATTAGGTTTGCAGTAAGTGCTTTGGTGTAAAATTGAAATGTATACTATTTGTATTGTCTAAGCATTGGATGCACTCAGATAACAACTTTTTTGTGTTGATGTCTACAGCCATGAAACAACTTTCAAACTACTCACAATCATGTGGAAAGTTAACCTAAGGTGTTTCCATTAGGTTTGCAGTAGGTGCTTTGGTGTAAAATTGAAATGTATACTATTTGTATTGTCTAAGCATTGCATGCACTCAGATAACAACTTTTTTGTGTTGATGTGTACAGCCATGAAACAACTTTCAAACTACTCATAATCATGTGGGAAGTTAACCTAAGGTGTTTCCATTAGGTTTGCAGTAAGTGGTTTGGAGTAAAATTGAAATGTATACTATTTGTATTGTCTAAGCATTGCATGCACTGAGATAACAACTTTTTTGTGTTGATGTCTACAGCCATGAAACAACTTTCAAACTACTCATAATCATGTGGGAAGTTAACCTAAGGTGTTTCCATTAGGTTTGCAGTAAGTGCTTTGGTGTAAAATTGAAATGTATACTATTTGTATTGTCTAAGCATTGGATGCACTCAGATAACTACTTTTTTGTGTTGATGTCTACAGCCATGAAACAACTTTCAAACTACTCACAATCATGTGGAAAGTTAACCTAAGGTGTTTCCATTAGGTTTGCAGTAGGTGCTTTGGTGTAAAATTGAAATGTATACTCTTTGTATTGTCTAAGCATTGCATGCACTCAGATAACAACTTTTTTGTGTTGATGTCTACAGCCATGAAACAACTTTCAAACTACTCACAATCATGTGGAAAGTTAACCTAAGGTGTTTCCATTAGGTTTGCAGTAGGTGCTTTGGTGTAAAATTGAAATGTATACTATTTGTATTGTCTAAGCATTGCATGCACTCAGATAACAACTTTTTTGTTTTGATGTGTACAGCCATGAAACAACTTTCAAACTACTCATAATCATGTGGAAAGTTAACCTAAAGTGTTTCCATTAGGTTTGCAGTAAGTGCTTTGGTGTAAAATTGAAATGTATACTATTTGTATTGTCTAAGCATTGGATGCACTCAGATAACAACTTTTTTGTGTTGATGTCTACAGCCATGAAACAACTTTCAAACTACTCACAATCATGTGGAAAGTTAACCTAAGGTGTTTCCATTAGGTTTGCAGTAGGTGCTTTGGTGTAAAATTGAAATGTATACTATTTGTATTGTCTAAGCATTGCATGCACTCAGATAACAACTTTTTTGTTTTGATGTGTACAGCCATGAAACAACTTTCAAACTACACATAATCATGTGGAAAGTTAACCTAAAGTGTTTCCATTAGGTTTGCAGTAAGTGCTTTGGTGTAAAATTGAAATGTATACTATTTGTATTGTCTAAGCATTGGATGCACTCAGATAACAACTTTTTTGTGTTGATGTCTACAGCCATGAAACAACTTTCAAACTACTCACAATCATGTGGAAAGTTAACCTAAGGTGTTTCCATTAGGTTTGCAGTAGGTGCTTTGGTGTAAAATTGAAATGTATACTATTTGTATTGTCTAAGCATTGCATGCACTCAGATAACAACTTTTTTGTGTTGATGTGTACAGCCATGAAACAACTTTCAAACTACTCATAATCATGTGGGAAGTTAACCTAAGGTGTTTCCATTAGGTTTGCAGTAAGTGGTTTGGAGTAAAATTGAAATGTATACTATTTGTATTGTCTAAGCATTGCATGCACTGAGATAACAACTTTTTTGTGTTGATGTCTACAGCCATGAAACAACTTTCAAACTACTCATAATCATGTGGGAAGTTAACCTAAGGTGTTTCCATTAGGTTTGCAGTAAGTGCTTTGGTGTAAAATTGAAATGTATACTATTTGTATTGTCTAAGCATTGGATGCACTCAGATAACAACTTTTTTGTGTTGATGTCTACAGCCATGAAACAACTTTCAAACTACTCACAATCATGTGGAAAGTTAACCTAAGGTGTTTCCATTAGGTTTGCAGTAGGTGCTTTGGTGTAAAATTGAAATGTATACTCTTTGTATTGTCTAAGCATTGCATGCACTCAGATAACAACTTTTTTGTGTTGATGTCTACAGCCATGAAACAACTTTCAAACTACTCACAATCATGTGGAAAGTTAACCTAAGGTGTTTCCATTAGGTTTGCAGTAGGTGCTTTGGTGTAAAATTGAAATGTATACTATTTGTATTGTCTAAGCATTGCATGCACTCAGATAACAACTTTTTTGTTTTGATGTGTACAGCCATGAAACAACTTTCAAACTACTCATAATCATGTGGGAAGTTAACCTAAGGTGTTTCCATTAGGTTTGCAGTAAGTGCTTTGGTGTAAAATTGAAATGTATACTATTTGTATTGTCTAAGCATTGGATGCACTCAGATAACAACTTTTTTGTGTTGATGTCTACAGCCATGAAACAACTTTCAAACTACTCACAATCATGTGGAAAGTTAACCTAAGGTGTTTCCATTAGGTTTGCAGTAGGTGCTTTGGTGTAAAATTGAAATGTATACTATTTGTATTGTCTAAGCATTGCATGCACTCAGATAACAACTTTTTTGTTTTGATGTGTACAGCCATGAAACAACTTTCAAACTACTCATAATCATGTGGGAAGTTAACCTAAGGTGTTTCCATTAGGTTTGCAGTAAGTGCTTTGGTGTAAAATTGAAATGTATACTATTTGTATTGTCTAAGCATTGGATGCACTCAGATAACAACTTTTTTGTGTTGATGTCTACAGCCATGAAACAACTTTCAAACTACTCACAATCATGTGGAAAGTTAACCTAAGGTGTTTCCATTAGGTTTGCAGTAGGTGCTTTGGTGTAAAATTGAAATGTATACTATTTGTATTGTCTAAGCATTGCATGCACTCAGATAACAACTTTTTTGTTTTGATGTGTACAGCCATGAAACAACTTTCAAACTACTCATAATCATGTGGAAAGTTAACCTAAAGTGTTTCCATTAGGTTTGCAGTAAGTGCTTTGGTGTAAAATTGAAATGTATACTATTTGTATTGTCTAAGCATTGGATGCACTCAGATAACAACTTTTTTGTGTTGATGTCTACAGCCATGAAACAACTTTCAAACTACTCACAATCATGTGGAAAGTTAACCTAAGGTGTTTCCATTAGGTTTGCAGTAGGTGCTTTGGTGTAAAATTGAAATGTATACTATTTGTATTGTCTAAGCATTGCATGCACTCAGATAACAACTTTTTTGTTTTGATGTGTACAGCCATGAAACAACTTTCAAACTACACATAATCATGTGGAAAGTTAACCTAAAGTGTTTCCATTAGGTTTGCAGTAAGTGCTTTGGTGTAAAATTGAAATGTATACTATTTGTATTGTCTAAGCATTGGATGCACTCAGATATCAACTTTTTTGTGTTGATGTCTACAGCCATGAAACAACTTTCAAACTACTCACAATCATGTGGAAAGTTAACCTAAGGTGTTTCCATTAGGTTTGCAGTAGGTGCTTTGGTGTAAAATTGAAATGTATACTATTTGTATTGTCTAAGCATTGCATGCACTCAGATAACAACTTTTTTGTGTTGATGTGTACAGCCATGAAACAACTTTCAAACTACTCATAATCATGTGGGAAGTTAACCTAAGGTGTTTCCATTAGGTTTGCAGTAAGTGGTTTGGAGTAAAATTGAAATGTATACTATTTGTATTGTCTAAGCATTGCATGCACTGAGATAACAACTTTTTTGTGTTGATGTCTACAGCCATGAAACAACTTTCAAACTACTCATAATCATGTGGAAAGTTAACCTAAAGTGTTTCCATTAGGTTTGCAGTAAGTGCTTTGGTGTAAAATTGAAATGTATACTATTTGTATTGTCTAAGCATTGGATGCACTCAGATAACAACTTTTTTGTGTTGATGTCTACAGCCATGAAACAACTTTCAAACTACTCATAATCATGTGGAAAGTTAACCTAAAGTGTTTGCATTAGGTTTGCAGTAAGTGCTTTGGTGTAAAATTGAAATGTATACTATTTGTATTGTCTAAACATTGCATGCACTCAGATAACAACTTTTTTGTGTTGATGTGTACAGCCATGAAACAACTTTCAAACTACTCATATTCATGTGGGAAGTTAACCTAAGGTGTTTCCATTAGGTTTGCAGTAAGTGGTTTGCAGTAAAATTGAAATGTATACTATTTGTATTGTCTAAGCATTGCATGCACTGAGATAACAACTTTTTTGTGTTGATGTCTACAGCCATGAAACAACTTTCAAACTACTCACAATCATGTGGAAAGTTAACCTAAGGTGTTTCCATTAGGTTTGCAGTAGGTGCTTTGGTGTAAAATTGAAATGTATACTATTTGTATTGTCTAAGCATTGCATGCACTCAGATAACAACTTTTTTGTTTTGATGTGTACAGCCATGAAACAACTTTCAAACTACTCATAATCATGTGGGAAGTTAACCTAAGGTGTTTCCATTAGGTTTGCAGTAAGTGCTTTGGTGTAAAATTGAAATGTATACTATTTGTATTGTCTAAGCATTGGATGCACTCAGATAACAACTTTTTTGTGTTGATGTCTACAGCCATGAAACAACTTTCAAACTACTCACAATCATGTGGAAAGTTAACCTAAGGTGTTTCCATTAGGTTTGCAGTAGGTGCTTTGGTGTAAAATTGAAATGTATACTATTTGTATTGTCTAAGCATTGCATGCACTCAGATAACAACTTTTTTGTTTTGATGTGTACAGCCATGAAACAACTTTCAAACTCCTCATAATCATGTGGAAAGTTAACCTAAAGTGTTTCCATTAGGTTTGCAGTAAGTGCTTTGGTGTAAAATTGAAATGTATACTATTTGTATTGTCTAAGCATTGGATGCACTCAGATAACAACTTTTTTGTGTTGATGTCTACAGCCATGAAACAACTTTCAAACTACTCATAATCATGTGGAAAGTTAACCTAAAGTGTTTCCATTAGGTTTGCAGTAAGTGCTTTGGTGTAAAATTGAAATGTATACTATTTGTATTGTCTAAACATTGCATGCACTCAGATAACAACTTTTTTGTGTTGATGTGTACAGCCATGAAACAACTTTCAAACTACTCATATTCATGTGGGAAGTTAACCTAAGGTGTTTCCATTAGGTTTGCAGTAAGTGGTTTGCAGTAAAATTGAAATGTATACTATTTGTATTGTCTAAGCATTGCATGCACTGAGATAACAACTTTTTTGTGTTGATGTCTACAGCCATGAAACAACTTTCAAACTACTCACAATCATGTGGAAAGTTAACCTAAGGTGTTTCCATTAGGTTTGCAGTAGGTGCTTTGGTGTAAAATTGAAATGTATACTATTTGTATTGTCTAAGCATTGCATGCACTCAGATAACAACTTTTTTGTTTTGATGTGTACAGCCATGAAACAACTTTCAAACTACTCATAATCATGTGGGAAGTTAACCTAAGGTGTTTCCATTAGGTTTGCAGTAAGTGCTTTGGTGTAAAATTGAAATGTATACTATTTGTATTGTCTAAGCATTGGATGCACTCAGATAACAACTTTTTTGTGTTGATGTCTACAGCCATGAAACAACTTTCAAACTACTCACAATCATGTGGAAAGTTAACCTAAGGTGTTTCCATTAGGTTTGCAGTAGGTGCTTTGGTGTAAAATTGAAATGTATACTATTTGTATTGTCTAAGCATTGCATGCACTCAGATAACAACTTTTTTGTGTTGATGTCTACAGCCATGAAACAACTTTCAAACTACTCACAATCATGTGGAAAGTTAACCTAAGGTGTTTCCATTAGGTTTGCAGTAGGTGCTTTGGTGTAAAATTGAAATGTATACTATTTGTATTGTCTAAGCATTGCATGCACTCAGATAACAACTTTTTTGTTTTGATGTGTACAGCCATGAAACAACTTTCAAACTACTCATAATCATGTGGGAAGTTAACCTAAGGTGTTTCCATTAGGTTTGCAGTAAGTGCTTTGGTGTAAAATTGAAATGTATACTATTTGTATTGTCTAAGCATTGGATGCACTCAGATAACAACTTTTTTGTGTTGATGTCTACAGCCATGAAACAACTTTCAAACTACTCACAATCATGTGGAAAGTTAACCTAAGGTGTTTCCATTAGGTTTGCAGTAGGTGCTTTGGTGTGAAATTGAAATGTATACTATTTGTATTGTCTAAGCATTGCATGCACTCAGATAACAACTTTTTTGTGTTGATGTCTACAGCCATGAAACAACTTTCAAACTACTCACAATCATGTGGAAAGTTAACCTAAGGTGTTTCCATTAGGTTTGCAGTAGGTGCTTTGGTGTAAAATTGAAATGTATACTATTTGTATTGTCTAAGCATTGCATGCACTCAGATAACAACTTTTTTGTTTTGATGTGTACAGCCATGAAACAACTTTCAAACTACTCATAATCATGTGGGAAGTTAACCTAAGGTGTTTCCATTAGGTTTGCAGTAAGTGCTTTGGTGTAAAATTGAAATGTATACTATTTGTATTGTCTAAGCATTGGATGCACTCAGATAACAACTTTTTTGTGTTGATGTCTACAGCCATGAAACAACTTTCAAACTACTCACAATCATGTGGAAAGTTAACCTAAGGTGTTTCCATTAGGTTTGCAGTAGGTGCTTTGGTGTAAAATTGAAATGTATACTATTTGTATTGTCTAAGCATTGCATGCACTCAGATAACAACTTTTTTGTTTTGATGTGTACAGCCATGAAACAACTTTCAAACTGCACATAATCATGTGGAAAGTTAACCTAAAGTGTTTCCATTAGGTTTGCAGTAAGTGCTTTGGTGTAAAATTGAAATGTATACTATTTGTATTGTCTAAGCATTGGATGCACTCAGATAACAACTTTTTTGTGTTGATGTCTACAGCCATGAAACAACTTTCAAACTACTCATAATCATGTGGAAAGTTAACCTAAAGTGTTTCCATTAGGTTTGCAGTAAGTGCTTTGGTGTAAAATTGAAATGTATACTATTTGCATTGTCTAAACATTGCATGCACTCAGATAACAACTTTTTTGTGTTGATGTGTACAGCCATGAAACAACTTTCAAACTACTCATAATCATGTGGGAAGTTAACCTAAGGTGTTTCCATTAGGTTTGCAGTAAGTGGTTTGCAGTAAAATTGAAATGTATACTATTTGTATTGTCTAAGCATTGCATGCACTGAGATAACAACTTTTTTGTGTTGATGTCTACAGCCATGAAACAACTTTCAAACTACTCACAATCATGTGGAAAGTTAACCTAAGGTGTTTCCATTAGGTTTGCAGTAGGTGCTTTGGTGTAAAATTGAAATGTATACTATTTGTATTGTCTAAGCATTGCATGCACTCAGATAACAACTTTTTTGTTTTGATGTGTACAGCCATGAAACAACTTTCAAACTACTCATAATCATGTGGGAAGTTAACCTAAGGTGTTTCCATTAGGTTTGCAGTAAGTGCTTTGGTGTAAAATTGAAATGTATACTATTTGTATTGTCTAAGCATTGGATGCACTCAGATAACAACTTTTTTGTGTTGATGTCTACAGCCATGAAACAACTTTCAAACTACTCACAATCATGTGGAAAGTTAACCTAAGGTGTTTCCATTAGGTTTGCAGTAGGTGCTTTGGTGTAAAATTGAAATGTATACTATTTGTATTGTCTAAGCATTGCATGCACTCAGATAACAACTTTTTTGTTTTGATGTGTACAGCCATGAAACAACTTTCAAACTGCACATAATCATGTGGAAAGTTAACCTAAAGTGTTTCCATTAGGTTTGCAGTAAGTGCTTTGGTGTAAAATTGAAATGTATACTATTTGTATTGTCTAAGCATTGGATGCACTCAGATAACAACTTTTTTGTGTTGATGTCTACAGCCATGAAACAACTTTCAAACTACTCATAATCATGTGGAAAGTTAACCTAAAGTGTTTCCATTAGGTTTGCAGTAAGTGCTTTGGTGTAAAATTGAAATGTATACTATTTGTATTGTCTAAACATTGCATGCACTCAGATAACAACTTTTTTGTGTTGATGTGTACAGCCATGAAACAACTTTCAAACTACTCATATTCATGTGGGAAGTTAACCTAAGGTGTTTCCATTAGGTTTGCAGTAAGTGGTTTGCAGTAAAATTGAAATGTATACTATTTGTATTGTCTAAGCATTGCATGCACTGAGATAACAACTTTTTTGTGTTGATGTCTACAGCCATGAAACAACTTTCAAACTACTCACAATCATGTGGAAAGTTAACCTAAGGTGTTTCCATTAGGTTTGCAGTAGGTGCTTTGGTGTAAAATTGAAATGTATACTATTTGTATTGTCTAAGCATTGCATGCACTCAGATAACAACTTTTTTGTTTTGATGTGTACAGCCATGAAACAACTTTCAAACTACTCATAATCATGTGGGAAGTTAACCTAAGGTGTTTCCATTAGGTTTGCAGTAAGTGCTTTGGTGTAAAATTGAAATGTATACTATTTGTATTGTCTAAGCATTGGATGCACTCAGATAACAACTTTTTTGTGTTGATGTCTACAGCCATGAAACAACTTTCAAACTACTCACAATCATGTGGAAAGTTAACCTAAGGTGTTTCCATTAGGTTTGCAGTAGGTGCTTTGGTGTAAAATTGAAATGTATACTATTTGTATTGTCTAAGCATTGCATGCACTCAGATAACAACTTTTTTGTGTTGATGTCTACAGCCATGAAACAACTTTCAAACTACTCACAATCATGTGGAAAGTTAACCTAAGGTGTTTCCATTAGGTTTGCAGTAGGTGCTTTGGTGTAAAATTGAAATGTATACTATTTGTATTGTCTAAGCATTGCATGCACTCAGATAACAACTTTTTTGTTTTGATGTGTACAGCCATGAAACAACTTTCAAACTACTCATAATCATGTGGGAAGTTAACCTAAGGTGTTTCCATTAGGTTTGCAGTAAGTGCTTTGGTGTAAAATTGAAATGTATACTATTTGTATTGTCTAAGCATTGGATGCACTCAGATAACAACTTTTTTGTGTTGATGTCTACAGCCATGAAACAACTTTCAAACTACTCACAATCATGTGGAAAGTTAACCTAAGGTGTTTCCATTAGGTTTGCAGTAGGTGCTTTGGTGTGAAATTGAAATGTATACTATTTGTATTGTCTAAGCATTGCATGCACTCAGATAACAACTTTTTTGTGTTGATGTCTACAGCCATGAAACAACTTTCAAACTACTCACAATCATGTGGAAAGTTAACCTAAGGTGTTTCCATTAGGTTTGCAGTAGGTGCTTTGGTGTAAAATTGAAATGTATACTATTTGTATTGTCTAAGCATTGCATGCACTCAGATAACAACTTTTTTGTTTTGATGTGTACAGCCATGAAACAACTTTCAAACTACTCATAATCATGTGGGAAGTTAACCTAAGGTGTTTCCATTAGGTTTGCAGTAAGTGCTTTGGTGTAAAATTGAAATGTATACTATTTGTATTGTCTAAGCATTGGATGCACTCAGATAACAACTTTTTTGTGTTGATGTCTACAGCCATGAAACAACTTTCAAACTACTCACAATCATGTGGAAAGTTAACCTAAGGTGTTTCCATTAGGTTTGCAGTAGGTGCTTTGGTGTAAAATTGAAATGTATACTATTTGTATTGTCTAAGCATTGCATGCACTCAGATAACAACTTTTTTGTTTTGATGTGTACAGCCATGAAACAACTTTCAAACTGCACATAATCATGTGGAAAGTTAACCTAAAGTGTTTCCATTAGGTTTGCAGTAAGTGCTTTGGTGTAAAATTGAAATGTATACTATTTGTATTGTCTAAGCATTGGATGCACTCAGATAACAACTTTTTTGTGTTGATGTCTACAGCCATGAAACAACTTTCAAACTACTCATAATCATGTGGAAAGTTAACCTAAAGTGTTTCCATTAGGTTTGCAGTAAGTGCTTTGGTGTAAAATTGAAATGTATACTATTTGCATTGTCTAAACATTGCATGCACTCAGATAACAACTTTTTTGTGTTGATGTGTACAGCCATGAAACAACTTTCAAACTACTCATAATCATGTGGGAAGTTAACCTAAGGTGTTTCCATTAGGTTTGCAGTAAGTGGTTTGCAGTAAAATTGAAATGTATACTATTTGTATTGTCTAAGCATTGCATGCACTGAGATAACAACTTTTTTGTGTTGATGTCTACAGCCATGAAACAACTTTCAAACTACTCACAATCATGTGGAAAGTTAACCTAAGGTGTTTCCATTAGGTTTGCAGTAGGTGCTTTGGTGTAAAATTGAAATGTATACTATTTGTATTGTCTAAGCATTGCATGCACTCAGATAACAACTTTTTTGTTTTGATGTGTACAGCCATGAAACAACTTTCAAACTACTCATAATCATGTGGGAAGTTAACCTAAGGTGTTTCCATTAGGTTTGCAGTAAGTGCTTTGGTGTAAAATTGAAATGTATACTATTTGTATTGTCTAAGCATTGGATGCACTCAGATAACAACTTTTTTGTGTTGATGTCTACAGCCATGAAACAACTTTCAAACTACTCACAATCATGTGGAAAGTTAACCTAAGGTGTTTCCATTAGGTTTGCAGTAGGTGCTTTGGTGTAAAATTGAAATGTATACTATTTGTATTGTCTAAGCATTGCATGCACTCAGATAACAACTTTTTTGTTTTGATGTGTACAGCCATGAAACAACTTTCAAACTGCACATAATCATGTGGAAAGTTAACCTAAAGTGTTTCCATTAGGTTTGCAGTAAGTGCTTTGGTGTAAAATTGAAATGTATACTATTTGTATTGTCTAAGCATTGGATGCACTCAGATAACAACTTTTTTGTGTTGATGTCTACAGCCATGAAACAACTTTCAAACTACTCATAATCATGTGGAAAGTTAACCTAAAGTGTTTCCATTAGGTTTGCAGTAAGTGCTTTGGTGTAAAATTGAAATGTATACTATTTGCATTGTCTAAACATTGCATGCACTCAGATAACACCTTTTTTGTGTTGATGTGTACAGCCATGAAACAACTTTCAAACTACTCATAATCATGTGGGAAGTTAACCTAAGGTGTTTCCATTAGGTTTGCAGTAAGTGGTTTGCAGTAAAATTGAAATGTATACTATTTGTATTGTCTAAGCATTGCATGCACTGAGATAACAACTTTTTTGTGTTGATGTCTACAGCCATGAAACAACTTTCAAACTACTCACAATCATGTGGAAAGTTAACCTAAGGTGTTTCCATTAGGTTTGCAGTAGGTGCTTTGGTGTAAAATTGAAATGTATACTATTTGTATTGTCTAAGCATTGCATGCACTCAGATAACAACTTTTTTGTTTTGATGTGTACAGCCATGAAACAACTTTCAAACTACTCATAATCATGTGGGAAGTTAACCTAAGGTGTTTCCATTAGGTTTGCAGTAAGTGCTTTGGTGTAAAATTGAAATGTATACTATTTGTATTGTCTAAGCATTGGATGCACTCAGATAACAACTTTTTTGTGTTGATGTCTACAGCCATGAAACAACTTTCAAACTACTCACAATCATGTGGAAAGTTAACCTAAGGTGTTTCCATTAGGTTTGCAGTAGGTGCTTTGGTGTAAAATTGAAATGTATACTATTTGTATTGTCTAAGCATTGCATGCACTCAGATAACAACTTTTTTGTTTTGATGTGTACAGCCATGAAACAACTTTCAAACTCCTCATAATCATGTGGAAAGTTAACCTAAAGTGTTTCCATTAGGTTTGCAGTAAGTGCTTTGGTGTAAAATTGAAATGTATACTATTTGTATTGTCTAAGCATTGGATGCACTCAGATAACAACTTTTTTGTGTTGATGTCTACAGCCATGAAACAACTTTCAAACTACTCACAATCATGTGGAAAGTTAACCTAAGGTGTTTCCATTAGGTTTGCAGTAGGTGCTTTGGTGTAAAATTGAAATGTATACTATTTGTATTGTCTAAGCATTGCATGCACTGAGATAACAACTTTTTTGTGTTGATGTCTACAGCCATGAAACAACTTTCAAACTACTCACAATCATGTGGAAAGTTAACCTAAGGTGTTTCCATTAGGTTTGCAGTAGGTGCTTTGGTGTAAAATTGAAATGTATACTATTTGTATTGTCTAAGCATTGCATGCACTCAGATAACAACTATTTTGTTTTGATCTGTACAGCCATGAAACAACTTTCAAACTACTCATAATCATGTGGAAAGTTAACCTAAAGTGTTTCCATTAGGTTTGCAGTAAGTGCTTTGGTGTAAAATTGAAATGTATACGATTTGTATTGTCTAAGCATTGGATGCTCTCAGATAACAACTTTTTTGTGTTGATGTCTACAGCCATGAAACAACTTTCAAACTACTCACAATCATGTGGAAAGTTAACCTAAAGTGTTTCCATTAGGTTTGCAGTAGGTGCTTTGGTGTAAAATTGAAATGTATACTATTTGTATTGTCTAAGCATTGCATGCACTCAGATAACAACTTTTTTGTGTTGATGTGTACAGCCATGAAACAACTTTCAAACTACTCATAATCATGTGGAAAGTTAACCTAAAGTATTTCCATTAGGTTTGCAGTAAGTGCTTTGGTGTAAAATTGAAATGTATACTATTTGTATTGTCTAATCATTGCATGCACTCAGATAACAACTTTTTTGTGTTGATGTGTACAGCCATGAAACAACTTTCAAACTACTCATAATCATGTGGGAAGTTAACCTAAGGTGTTTCCATTAGGTTTGCAGTAAGTGGTTTGGAGGAAAATTGAAATGTATACTATTTGTATTGTCTAAGCATTGCATGCACTGAGATAACAACTTTTTTGTGTTGATGTCTACAGCCATGAAACAACTTTCAAACTACTCACAATCATGTGGAAAGTTAACCTAAGGTGTTTCCATTAGGTTTGCAGTAGGTGCTTTGGTGTAAAATTGAAATGTATACTATTTGTATTGTCTAAGCATTGCATGCACTCAGATAACAACTTTTTTGTTTTGATGTGTACAGCCATGAAACAACTTTCAAACTACTCATAATCATGTGGGAAGTTAACCTAAGGTGTTTCCATTAGGTTTGCAGTAAGTGCTTTGGTGTAAAATTGAAATGTATACTATTTGTATTGTCTAAGCATTGGATGCACTCAGATAACAACTTTTTTGTGTTGATGTCTACAGCCATGAAACAACTTTCAAACTACTCACAATCATGTGGAAAGTTAACCTAAGGTGTTTCCATTAGGTTTGCAGTAGGTGCTTTGGTGTAAAATTGAAATGTATACTATTTGTATTGTCTAAGCATTGCATGCACTCAGATAACAACTTTTTTGTTTTGATGTGTACAGCCATGAAACAACTTTCAAACTCCTCATAATCATGTGGGAAGTTAACCTAAGGTGTTTCCATTAGGTTTGCAGTAAGTGGTTTGGAGTAAAATTGAAATGTATACTATTTGTATTGTCTAAGCATTGCATGCACTGAGATAACAACTTTTTTGTGTTGATGTCTACAGCCATGAAACAACTTTCAAACTACTCACAATCATGTGGAAAGTTAACCTAAGGTGTTTCCATTAGGTTTGCAGTAGGTGCTTTGGTGTAAAATTGAAATGTATACTATTTGTATTGTCTAAGCATTGCATGCACTCAGATAACAACTTTTTTGTTTTGATGTGTACAGCCATGAAACAACTTTCAAACTACTCATAATCATGTGGGAAGTTAACCTAAGGTGTTTCCATTAGGTTTGCAGTAAGTGCTTTGGTGTAAAATTGAAATGTATACTATTTGTATTGTCTAAGCATTGGATGCACTCAGATAACAACTTTTTTGTGTTGATGTGTACAGCCATGAAACAACTTTCAAACTACTCACAATCATGTGGAAAGTTAACCTAAGGTGTTTCCATTAGGTTTGCAGTAGGTGCTTTGGTGTAAAATTGAAATGTATACTATTTGTATTGTCTAAGCATTGCATGCACTCAGATAACAACTTTTTTGTTTTGATGTGTACAGCCATGAAACAACTTTCAAACTACTCATAATCATGTGGGAAGTTAACCTAAGGTGTTTCCATTAGGTTTGCAGTAAGTGCTTTGGTGTAAAATTGAAATGTATACTATTTGTATTGTCTAAGCATTGGATGCACTCAGATAACAACTTTTTTGTGTTGATGTCTACAGCCATGAAACAACTTTCAAACTACTCACAATCATGTGGAAAGTTAACCTAAGGTGTTTCCATTAGGTTTGCAGTAGGTGCTTTGGTGTAAAATTGAAATGTATACTATTTGTATTGTCTAAGCATTGCATGCACTCAGATAACAACTTTTTTGTTTTGATGTGTACAGCCATGAAACAACTTTCAAACTGCACATAATCATGTGGAAAGTTAACCTAAAGTGTTTCCATTAGGTTTGCAGTAAGTGCTTTGGTGTAAAATTGAAATGTATACTATTTGTATTGTCTAAGCATTGGATGCACTCAGATAACAACTTTTTTGTGTTGATGTCTACAGCCATGAAACAACTTTCAAACTACTCATAATCATGTGGAAAGTTAACCTAAAGTGTTTCCATTAGGTTTGCAATAAGTGCTTTGGTGTAAAATTGAAATGTATACTATTTGCATTGTCTAAACATTGCATGCACTCAGATAACAACTTTTTTGTGTTGATGTGTACAGCCATGAAACAACTTTCAAACTACTCATAATCATGTGGGAAGTTAACCTAAGGTGTTTCCATTAGGTTTGCAGTAAGTGGTTTGCAGTAAAATTGAAATGTATACTATTTGTATTGTCTAAGCATTGCATGCACTGAGATAACAACTTTTTTGTGTTGATGTCTACAGCCATGAAACAACTTTCAAACTACTCACAATCATGTGGAAAGTTAACCTAAGGTGTTTCCATTAGGTTTGCAGTAGGTGCTTTGGTGTAAAATTGAAATGTATACTATTTGTATTGTCTAAGCATTGCATGCACTCAGATAACAACTTTTTTGTTTTGATGTGTACAGCCATGAAACAACTTTCAAACTACTCATAATCATGTGGGAAGTTAACCTAAGGTGTTTCCATTAGGTTTGCAGTAAGTGCTTTGGTGTAAAATTGAAATGTATACTATTTGTATTGTCTAAGCATTGGATGCACTCAGATAACAACTTTTTTGTGTTGATGTCTACAGCCATGAAACAACTTTCAAACTACTCACAATCATGTGGAAAGTTAACCTAAGGTGTTTCCATTAGGTTTGCAGTAGGTGCTTTGGTGTAAAATTGAAATGTATACTATTTGTATTGTCTAAGCATTGCATACACTCAGATAACAACTTTTTTGTTTTGATGTGTACAGCCATGAAACAACTTTCAAACTGCACATAATCATGTGGAAAGTTAACCTAAAGTGTTTCCATTAGGTTTGCAGTAAGTGCTTTGGTGTAAAATTGAAATGTATACTATTTGTATTGTCTAAGCATTGGATGCACTCAGATAACAACTTTTTTGTGTTGATGTCTACAGCCATGAAACAACTTTCAAACTACTCATAATCATGTGGAAAGTTAACCTAAAGTGTTTCCATTAGGTTTGCAGTAAGTGCTTTGGTGTAAAATTGAAATGTATACTATTTGCATTGTCTAAACATTGCATGCACTCAGATAACAACTTTTTTGTGTTGATGTGTACAGCCATGAAACAACATTCAAACTACTCATAATCATGTGGGAAGTTAACCTAAGGTGTTTCCATTAGGTTTGCAGTAAGTGGTTTGCAGTAAAATTGAAATGTATACTATTTGTATTGTCTAAGCATTGCATGCACTGAGATAACAACTTTTTTGTGTTGATGTCTACAGCCATGAAACAACTTTCAAACTACTCACAATCATGTGGAAAGTTAACCTAAGGTGTTTCCATTAGGTTTGCAGTAGGTGCTTTGGTGTAAAATTGAAATGTATACTATTTGTATTGTCTAAGCATTGCATGCACTCAGATAACAACTTTTTTGTTTTGATGTGTACAGCCATGAAACAACTTTCAAACTACTCATAATCATGTGGGAAGTTAACCTAAGGTGTTTCCATTAGGTTTGCAGTAAGTGCTTTGGTGTAAAATTGAAATGTATACTATTTGTATTGTCTAAGCATTGGATGCACTCAGATAACAACTTTTTTGTGTTGATGTCTACAGCCATGAAACAACTTTCAAACTACTCACAATCATGTGGAAAGTTAACCTAAGGTGTTTCCATTAGGTTTGCAGTAGGTGCTTTGGTGTAAAATTGAAATGTATACTATTTGTATTGTCTAAGCATTGCATGCACTCAGATAACAACTTTTTTGTTTTGATGTGTACAGCCATGAAACAACTTTCAAACTCCTCATAATCATGTGGAAAGTTAACCTAAAGTGTTTCCATTAGGTTTGCAGTAAGTGCTTTGGTGTAAAATTGAAATGTATACTATTTGTATTGTCTAAGCATTGGATGCACTCAGATAACAACTTTTTTGTGTTGATGTCTACAGCCATGAAACAACTTTCAAACTACTCACAATCATGTGGAAAGTTAACCTAAGGTGTTTCCATTAGGTTTGCAGTAGGTGCTTTGGTGTAAAATTGAAATGTATACTATTTGTATTGTCTAAGCATTGCATGCACTGAGATAACAACTTTTTTGTGTTGATGTCTACAGCCATGAAACAACTTTCAAACTACTCACAATCATGTGGAAAGTTAACCTAAGGTGTTTCCATTAGGTTTGCAGTAGGTGCTTTGGTGTAAAATTGAAATGTATACTATTTGTATTGTCTAAGCATTGCATGCACTCAGATAACAACTATTTTGTTTTGATCTGTACAGCCATGAAACAACTTTCAAACTACTCATAATCATGTGGAAAGTTAACCTAAAGTGTTTCCATTAGGTTTGCAGTAAGTGCTTTGGTGTAAAATTGAAATGTATACGATTTGTATTGTCTAAGCATTGGATGCTCTCAGATAACAACTTTTTTGTGTTGATGTCTACAGCCATGAAACAACTTTCAAACTACTCACAATCATGTGGAAAGTTAACCTAAAGTGTTTCCATTAGGTTTGCAGTAGGTGCTTTGGTGTAAAATTGAAATGTATACTATTTGTATTGTCTAAGCATTGCATGCACTCAGATAACAACTTTTTTGTGTTGATGTGTACAGCCATGAAACAACTTTCAAACTACTCATAATCATGTGGAAAGTTAACCTAAAGTATTTCCATTAGGTTTGCAGTAAGTGCTTTGGTGTAAAATTGAAATGTATACTATTTGTATTGTCTAATCATTGCATGCACTCAGATAACAACTTTTTTGTGTTGATGTGTACAGCCATGAAACAACTTTCAAACTACTCATAATCATGTGGGAAGTTAACCTAAGGTGTTTCCATTAGGTTTGCAGTAAGTGGTTTGGAGTAAAATTGAAATGTATACTATTTGTATTGTCTAAGCATTGCATGCACTGAGATAACAACTTTTTTGTGTTGATGTCTACAGCCATGAAACAACTTTCAAACTACTCACAATCATGTGGAAAGTTAACCTAAGGTGTTTCCATTAGGTTTGCAGTAGGTGCTTTGGTGTAAAATTGAAATGTATACTATTTGTATTGTCTAAGCATTGCATGCACTCAGATAACAACTTTTTTGTTTTGATGTGTACAGCCATGAAACAACTTTCAAACTACTCATAATCATGTGGGAAGTTAACCTAAGGTGTTTCCATTAGGTTTGCAGTAAGTGCTTTGGTGTAAAATTGAAATGTATACTATTTGTATTGTCTAAGCATTGGATGCACTCAGATAACAACTTTTTTGTGTTGATGTCTACAGCCATGAAACAACTTTCAAACTACTCACAATCATGTGGAAAGTTAACCTAAGGTGTTTCCATTAGGTTTGCAGTAGGTGCTTTGGTGTAAAATTGAAATGTATACTATTTGTATTGTCTAAGCATTGCATGCACTCAGATAACAACTTTTTTGTTTTGATGTGTACAGCCATGAAACAACTTTCAAACTCCTCATAATCATGTGGAAAGTTAACCTAAAGTGTTTCCATTAGGTTTGCAGTAAGTGCTTTGGTGTAAAATTGAAATGTATACTATTTGTATTGTCTAAGCATTGCATGCACTCAGATAACAACTTTTTTGTTTTGATGTGTACAGCCATGAAACAACTTTCAAACTACTCATAATCATGTGGGAAGTTAACCTAAGGTGTTTCCATTAGGTTTGCAGTAAGTGCTTTGGTGTAAAATTGAAATGTATACTATTTGTATTGTCTAAGCATTGGATGCACTCAGATAACAACTTTTTTGTGTTGATGTCTACAGCCATGAAACAACTTTCAAACTACTCACAATCATGTGGAAAGTTAACCTAAGGTGTTTCCATTAGGTTTGCAGTAGGTGCTTTGGTGTAAAATTGAAATGTATACTATTTGTATTGTCTAAGCATTGCATGCACTCAGATAACAACTTTTTTGTTTTGATGTGTACAGCCATGAAACAACTTTCAAACTACTCATAATCATGTGGAAAGTTAACCTAAAGTGTTTCCATTAGGTTTGCAGTAAGTGCTTTGGTGTAAAATTGAAATGTATACGATTTGTATTGTCTAAGCATTGGATGCTCTCAGATAACAACTTTTTTGTGTTGATGTCTACAGCCATGAAACAACTTTCAAACTACTCACAATCATGTGGAAAGTTAACCTAAGGTGTTTCCATTAGGTTTGCAGTAGGTGCTTTGGTGTAAAATTGAAATGTATACTATTTGTATTGTCTAAGCATTGCATGCACTCAGATAACAACTTTTTTGTGTTGATGTGTACAGCCATGAAACAACTTTCAAACTACTCATAATCATGTGGAAAGTTAACCTAAAGTATTTCCATTAGGTTTGCAGTAAGTGCTTTGGTGTAAAATTGAAATGTATACTATTTGTATTGTCTAATCATTGCATGCACTCAGATAACAACTTTTTTGTGTTGATGTGTACAGCCATGAAACAACTTTCAAACTACTCATAATCATGTGGGAAGTTAACCTAAGGTGTTTCCATTAGGTTTGCAGTAAGTGCTTTGGTGTAAAATTGAAATGTATACTATTTGTATTGTCTAAGCATTGGATGCACTCAGATAACAACTTTTTTGTGTTGATGTCTACAGCCATGAAACAACTTTCAAACTACTCACAATCATGTGGAAAGTTAACCTAAGGTGTTTCCATTAGGTTTGCAGTAGGTGCTTTGGTGTAAAATTGAAATGTATACTATTTGTATTGTCTAAGCATTGCATGCACTCAGATAACAACTTTTTTGTTTTGATGTGTACAGCCATGAAACAACTTTCAAACTACACATAATCATGTGGAAAGTTAACCTAAAGTGTTTCCATTAGGTTTGCAGTAAGTGCTTTGGTGTAAAATTGAAATGTATACTATTTGTATTGTCTAAGCATTGGATGCACTCAGATAACAACTTTTTTGTGTTGATGTCTACAGCCATGAAACAACTTTCAAACTACTCACAATCATGTGGAAAGTTAACCTAAGGTGTTTCCATTAGGTTTGCAGTAGGTGCTTTGGTGTAAAATTGAAATGTATACTATTTGTATTGTCTAAGCATTGCATGCACTCAGATAACAACTTTTTTGTTTTGATGTGTACAGCCATGAAACAACTTTCAAACTCCTCATAATCATGTGGAAAGTTAACCTAAAGTGTTTCCATTAGGTTTGCAGTAAGTGCTTTGGTGTAAAATTGAAATGTATACTATTTGTATTGTCTAAGCATTGGATGCACTCAGATAACAACTTTTTTGTGTTGATGTCTACAGCCATGAAACAACTTTCAAACTACTCACAATCATGTGGAAAGTTAACCTAAGGTGTTTCCATTAGGTTTGCAGTAGGTGCTTTGGTGTAAAATTGAAATGTATACTATTTGTATTGTCTAAGCATTGCATGCACTGAGATAACAACTTTTTTGTGTTGATGTCTACAGCCATGAAACAACTTTCAAACTACTCACAATCATGTGGAAAGTTAACCTAAGGTGTTTCCATTAGGTTTGCAGTAGGTGCTTTGGTGTAAAATTGAAATGTATACTATTTGTATTGTCTAAGCATTGCATGCACTCAGATAACAACTATTTTGTTTTGATCTGTACAGCCATGAAACAACTTTCAAACTACTCATAATCATGTGGAAAGTTAACCTAAAGTGTTTCCATTAGGTTTGCAGTAAGTGCTTTGGTGTAAAATTGAAATGTATACGATTTGTATTGTCTAAGCATTGGATGCTCTCAGATAACAACTTTTTTGTGTTGATGTCTACAGCCATGAAACAACTTTCAAACTACTCACAATCATGTGGAAAGTTAACCTAAAGTGTTTCCATTAGGTTTGCAGTAGGTGCTTTGGTGTAAAATTGAAATGTATACTATTTGTATTGTCTAAGCATTGCATGCACTCAGATAACAACTTTTTTGTGTTGATGTGTACAGCCATGAAACAACTTTCAAACTACTCATAATCATGTGGAAAGTTAACCTAAAGTATTTCCATTAGGTTTGCAGTAAGTGCTTTGGTGTAAAATTGAAATGTATACTATTTGTATTGTCTAATCATTGCATGCACTCAGATAACAACTTTTTTGTGTTGATGTGTACAGCCATGAAACAACTTTCAAACTACTCATAATCATGTGGGAAGTTAACCTAAGGTGTTTCCATTAGGTTTGCAGTAAGTGGTTTGGAGTAAAATTGAAATGTATACTATTTGTATTGTCTAAGCATTGCATGCACTGAGATAACAACTTTTTTGTGTTGATGTCTACAGCCATGAAACAACTTTCAAACTACTCACAATCATGTGGAAAGTTAACCTAAGGTGTTTCCATTAGGTTTGCAGTAGGTGCTTTGGTGTAAAATTGAAATGTATACTATTTGTATTGTCTAAGCATTGCATGCACTCAGATAACAACTTTTTTGTTTTGATGTGTACAGCCATGAAACAACTTTCAAACTACTCATAATCATGTGGGAAGTTAACCTAAGGTGTTTCCATTAGGTTTGCAGTAAGTGCTTTGGTGTAAAATTGAAATGTATACTATTTGTATTGTCTAAGCATTGGATGCACTCAGATAACAACTTTTTTGTGTTGATGTCTACAGCCATGAAACAACTTTCAAACTACTCACAATCATGTGGAAAGTTAACCTAAGGTGTTTCCATTAGGTTTGCAGTAGGTGCTTTGGTGTAAAATTGAAATGTATACTATTTGTATTGTCTAAGCATTGCATGCACTCAGATAACAACTTTTTTGTTTTGATGTGTACAGCCATGAAACAACTTTCAAACTCCTCATAATCATGTGGAAAGTTAACCTAAAGTGTTTCCATTAGGTTTGCAGTAAGTGCTTTGGTGTAAAATTGAAATGTATACTATTTGTATTGTCTAAGCATTGCATGCACTCAGATAACAACTTTTTTGTTTTGATGTGTACAGCCATGAAACAACTTTCAAACTACTCATAATCATGTGGGAAGTTAACCTAAGGTGTTTCCATTAGGTTTGCAGTAAGTGCTTTGGTGTAAAATTGAAATGTATACTATTTGTATTGTCTAAGCATTGGATGCACTCAGATAACAACTTTTTTGTGTTGATGTCTACAGCCATGAAACAACTTTCAAACTACTCACAATCATGTGGAAAGTTAACCTAAGGTGTTTCCATTAGGTTTGCAGTAGGTGCTTTGGTGTAAAATTGAAATGTATACTATTTGTATTGTCTAAGCATTGCATGCACTCAGATAACAACTTTTTTGTTTTGATGTGTACAGCCATGAAACAACTTTCAAACTACTCATAATCATGTGGAAAGTTAACCTAAAGTGTTTCCATTAGGTTTGCAGTAAGTGCTTTGGTGTAAAATTGAAATGTATACGATTTGTATTGTCTAAGCATTGGATGCTCTCAGATAACAACTTTTTTGTGTTGATGTCTACAGCCATGAAACAACTTTCAAACTACTCACAATCATGTGGAAAGTTAACCTAAGGTGTTTCCATTAGGTTTGCAGTAGGTGCTTTGGTGTAAAATTGAAATGTATACTATTTGTATTGTCTAAGCATTGCATGCACTCAGATAACAACTTTTTTGTGTTGATGTGTACAGCCATGAAACAACTTTCAAACTACTCATAATCATGTGGAAAGTTAACCTAAAGTATTTCCATTAGGTTTGCAGTAAGTGCTTTGGTGTAAAATTGAAATGTATACTATTTGTATTGTCTAATCATTGCATGCACTCAGATAACAACTTTTTTGTGTTGATGTGTACAGCCATGAAACAACTTTCAAACTACTCATAATCATGTGGGAAGTTAACCTAAGGTGTTTCCATTAGGTTTGCAGTAAGTAGTTTGGAGTAAAATTGAAATATATACTATTTGTATTGTCTAAGCATTGCATGCACTGAGATAACAACTTTTTTGTGTTGATGTCTACAGCCATGAAACAACTTTCAAACTACTCACAATCATGTGGAAAGTTAACCTAAGGTGTTTCCATTAGGTTTGCAGTAGGTGCTTTGGTGTAAAATTGAAATGTATACTATTTGTATTGTCTAAGCATTGCATGCACTCAGATAACAACTTCTTTGTTTTGATGTGTACAGCCATGAAACAACTTTCAAACTACTCATAATCATGTGGGAAGTTAACCTAAGGTGTTTCCATTAGGTTTGCAGTAAGTGCTTTGGTGTAAAATTGAAATGTATACTATTTGTATTGTCTAAGCATTGGATGCACTCAGATAACAACTTTTTTGTGTTGATGTCTACAGCCATGAAACAACTTTCAAACTACTCACAATCATGTGGAAAGTTAACCTAAGGTGTTTCCATTAGGTTTGCAGTAGGTGCTTTGGTGTAAAATTGAAATGTATACTATTTGTATTGTCTAAGCATTGCATGCACTCAGATAACAACTTTTTTGTTTTGATGTGTACAGCCATGAAACAACTTTCAAACTACTCATAATCATGTGGGAAGTTAACCTAAGGTGTTTCCATTAGGTTTGCAGTAAGTGCTTTGGTGTAAAATTGAAATGTATACTATTTGTATTGTCTAAGCATTGGATGCACTCAGATAACAACTTTTTTGTGTTGATGTCTACAGCCATGAAACAACTTTCAAACTACTCACAATCATGTGGAAAGTTAACCTAAGGTGTTTCCATTAGGTTTGCAGTAGGTGCTTTGGTGTAAAATTGAAATGTATACTATTTGTATTGTCTAAGCATTGCATGCACTCAGATAACAACTTTTTTGTTTTGATGTGTACAGCCATGAAACAACTTTCAAACTACACATAATCATGTGGAAAGTTAACCTAAAGTGTTTCCATTAGGTTTGCAGTAAGTGCTTTGGTGTAAAATTGAAATGTATACTATTTGTATTGTCTAAGCATTGGATGCACTCAGATAACAACTTTTTTGTGTTGATGTCTACAGCCATGAAACAACTTTCAAACTACTCACAATCATGTGGAAAGTTAACCTAAGGTGTTTCAATTAGGTTTGCAGTAGGTGCTTTGGTGTAAAATTGAAATGTATACTATTTGTATTGTCTAAGCATTGCATGCACTCAGATAACAACTTTTTTGTGTTGATGTGTACAGCCATGAAACAACTTTCAAACTACTCATAATCATGTGGGAAGTTAACCTAAGGTGTTTCCATTAGGTTTGCAGTAAGTGGTTTGGAGTAAAATTGAAATGTATACTATTTGTATTGTCTAAGCATTGCATGCACTGAGATAACAACTTTTTTGTGTTGATGTCTACAGCCATGAAA
>NW_027274710.1:0-85461 GCF_030028105.1 Mobula birostris | reverse complement strand
GTGCAATAAAAACTGAGCCAACCAGCAATGTACAGTGTAATACAAACTGAGCCAACCTACAGTGAACTGTGTAATACAAACTTAGTCAACCTACAGTGTACTGTGTAATACAAATTGAGCCAACCTACTGTTTACTGTGTAATACAATCTGAGCCAAAATACAGTGAACTGTGTAATACAAACTGAGCCAACCTACAGTGTACAGTATAACATAAAATGAGTCAACCTATAATGTACAGTGTAACACAAACTGAGCCAACCTACAGTGTACTGTGCAATACAAACTGAGCCAACCTACAGTGTACTGTGTAATACAAACTGAGCCAACCTACAGTGTACTGTGTAATATAAACTGAGCTAACCTGCAGTGTACTGTGTAACATAAACTGGGACAGCCTACAGTGTACTGTGTAATACAACCTGAGCCAACCTACAGTGTACTGTGTAATACAAACGGAGCCAACCTAGTGTACTGTGTAACATAAACTGAGTCAACCTACAGTGTACAGTGCAATACAAATTGAGCCAACCTACAGTGATCTGTGTGATACAAATTGAGCCAACCTATAGTGTACTGTGTAACATAAACTGAGCCAACGTATAGTGTACTGTGTAACATAAACTGAGCCAACCTACAGTGTACTGTGTAATACAAACTGAGCCAACCTACAGTATACTGTGTAATACAAACTGAGCCAAAATACATTGAACTGTGTAATGCAAACTGAACCAACCTACAGTGTACTGTGTAACATAAACTGAGTCAACCTACAGTGTACTGTGAAATACAAGTTGAGCCAACCGACAGTGTATTGTGTAATACAAATTGAGCCAACCTACACTGTATTTGTAATACAAACTGAGCCAACCTACACTGAACTGTGTAATACAAACTGAGGCAACCTACAGTGTACTGTGTAACATAAACTGAGCCAACCTACAGTATACTGTGTAATACAAACTCAGCCAACCTACAGTGAACTGTGTAATACAAACTGAGGCAACCTACAGTGTACTGTGTAACATAAACTGAGTAAACCTACAGAGTACGATGTAATTCAAACTGAGCGAACCTACAGTGTACTGTGTGATACAAACTCAGCCAACCTACAGTGAACTGTGTTATACAAACTGAGCCAAATGACAGTGTACTGTGCAATACAAACTGAGCCAACCAGCAATGTACATTTTAATACAAACTGAGCCAACCTACAGTGAACTGTGTAATACAAACTTAGTCAACCTACAGTGTACTGTGTAATACAAGCTGAGCCAACCTACAAGGTACTGTGTAACATAAACTGAGCCAACCTACAGTATACTGTGTAATACAAGCTCAGCCAACCTACAGTGAACTGTGTAATACAAACCGAGCCAACCTACAGTGTACTGTGTAATGCAAATTGAGGCAACCTACTGTGTGCTGTGTAATACAAACTGAGCCAAAATACAGTGAACTTTGTAATACGAACTGAGCCAACCTACAGTGTAAAATGTAACATAAAATCAGTCAACCTATAGTGTTCTGTGTAATACAAACTGCAACAACCTGCAGTTTACTGTGTAATACAGACTGAGCCAACCTACAGTGAACTGTGTAATACAAACTGAGACAACCTACAGGGTACTCTGTAATACAAACTGAGCCAACCTACAGTGAACTGTGTAATACAATCTGAGCCAACCTATAGTATACTGTGTAATATAAACTGAGCCAACCTATAGTGAACAGTGTAATACAAACTGAGCCAAACTACAGTGTACTGTGCAATAAAAACTGAGCCAACCAGCAATGTACAGTGTAATACAAACTGAGCCAACCTACAGTGTACTGTGCAATACAAACTGAGCCAACCTACAGTGTACTGTGTAATACAAACTGTGCCAACCTACAGTGTACTGTGTAACACAAACTGAGCGAAAATACAGTGAACTGTGTAATGCAAACTGAGCCAACCTACAGTGCACTCTGTATACAAACTGAGACAACCTACAGTGTACTGTGTAATACAAACTGAGCCAACCTACAGTCTATTGTGTAATACAAACTGAGCCAACCTACAGTGTACTGTGTAACACAAACTGAGCCAACCTACAGTGTACTGTGCAATACAAACTGAGTCAACCTGCAGTGTACTGAGTAATACAAACTGAGCCAACCTATAGTGTACTGTGTAACACAAACTGAGTCAACCTATAGTGTACTGTGTAATACAAACTGAGCCAACCTACAGTGCACTCTGTAATACAAACTGAGACAACCGACAGTGTACTGTGTAATACAAACTGAGCCAACCTACAGTGTACTGTGTAATACAAACTGAGTCAACCTACAGTGTACTGTGTAATACAAACTGAGCTAACCTGCAGTGTACTGTGCAATACAAACTGGGACAACCTACAGTGTACTGTGTAATACAACCTGAGCCAACCTACAGTGTACTGTGTAATACAAACGGAGCCAACCTACAGTGTACTGTGTAATACAAGCTCAGCCAACCTACAGTGAACTGTGTAATACAAACCGAGCCAACCTACAGTGTACTGTGTAATGCAAATTGAGGCAACCTACTGTGTGCTGTGTAATACAAACTGAGCCAAAATACAGTGAACTTTGTAATACGAACTGAGCCAACCTACAGTGTAAAATGTAACATAAAATCAGTCAACCTATAGTGTTCTGTGTAATACAAACTGCAACAACCTGCAGTTTACTGTGTAATACAGACTGAGCCAACCTACAGTGAACTGTGTAATACAAACTGAGACAACCTACAGGGTACTCTGTAATACAAACTGAGCCAACCTACAGTGAACTGTGTAATACAATCTGAGCCAACCTATAGTATACTGTGTAATATAAACTGAGCCAACCTATAGTGAACAGTGTAATACAAACTGAGCCAAACTACAGTGTACTGTGCAATAAAAACTGAGCCAACCAGCAATGTACAGTGTAATACAAACTGAGCCAACCTACAGTGTACTGTGCAATACAAACTGAGCCAACCTACAGTGTACTGTGTAATACAAACTGTGCCAACCTACAGTGTACTGTGTAACACAAACTGAGCGAAAATACAGTGAACTGTGTAATGCAAACTGAGCCAACCTACAGTGCACTCTGTAATACAAACTGAGACAACCTACAGTGTACTGTGTAATACAAACTGAGCCAACCTACAGTCTATTGTGTAATACAAACTGAGCCAACCTACAGTGTACTGTGTAACACAAACTGAGCCAACCTACAGTGTACTGTGCAATACAAACTGAGTCAACCTGCAGTGTACTGAGTAATACAAACTGAGCCAACCTATAGTGTACTGTGTAACACAAACTGAGTCAACCTATAGTGTACTGTGTAATACAAACTGAGCCAACCTACAGTGCACTCTGTAATACAAACTGAGACAACCGACAGTGTACTGTGTAATACAAACTGAGCCAACCTACAGTGTACTGTGTAATACAAACTGAGTCAACCTACAGTGTACTGTGTAATACAAACTGAGCTAACCTGCAGTGTACTGCGTAATACAAACGGAGCCAACCTACAGTGTACTGTGTAACATAAACTGAGTCAACCTACAGTGTACAGTGCAATGCAAATTGAGCCAACCTACAGTGAACGGTGTGATACAAATTGAGCCAACCTATAGTGTACTGTGTAACATAAACTGAGCCAACGTACAGTGTACTGTGTAATACAAACTGAGCCAACCTACAGTATACTGTGTAATAAAAAATTGAGCCAACCTACATTGTACTGTGTAATACAAACTGAGCCAAAATACAGTGAGCTGTGTAATGCAAACTGAACCAACCTACAGTGTACTGTGTAACATAAACTGAGTCAACCTACAGTGTACTGTGAAATACAAACTGAGCCAACCTACAGTGTACGTTGTAACATAAACTGAGCTAACCAACAATGTACTGTGTAATACAAACTGAGCCAATCTACAGTGAACTGTGTAATACAAACTGAGCCAACCTACAGTACACTGTGTAACATAAACTGAGTCAACCTATAGTGTACTGTGTAATACAAACTGAGCTAACCTGCAGTGTACTGTGCAATACAAACTGGGACAACCTACAGTGTACTGTGTAATACAACCTGAGCCAACCTACAGTCTACTGTGTAATACAAACGGAGCCAACCTACAGTGTACTGTGTAATACAAGCTGAGCCAACCTACAGTGAACTGTGTAATACAAACTGAGCCAACCTACAGTGCACTGTGTAACATAAACTGAGTCAACCTATAGTGTACTGTGTAATACAAACTGAGCTAACCTACAGTGTACTGTGTAACATAAACTGAGCCTACCTACAGCGTACCCTGTAACATAAACTGAGCCAACGTACAGTATACTGTGTAAAACAAACTAGCCAACCTACAGTGTACTGTGTAATACAAGCTGAGCCAACCTACAAGGTACTGTGTAACATAAACTGAGCCAACCTACAGTATACTGTGTAATACAAGCTCAGCCAACCTACAGTGAACTGTGTAATACAAACTGAGCCAACCTACAGTGTACTGTGTAATATAAACTGAGCCAACCTACAGTATACTGTGTAATACAAATTGAGACAACCTGCAGTTTACTGTGTAATACAGACTGAGCCAACCTACAGTGAACTGTGTAATACAAACCGAGCCAACCTACAGTCTACTGTGTAATACAAACTGAGCCAACCTACAGTGTACTGTGTAATGCAAATTGAGGCAACCTACTGTGTGCTGTGTAATACAAACTGAGCCAAAATACAGTGAACTTTGTAATACAAACTGAGAGCCAACCTACAGTGTAAAATGTAACATAAAATCAGTCAACCTATAGTGTTCTGTGTAATACAAACTGCAACAACCTGCAGTTTACTGTGTAATACAGACTGAGCCAACCTACAGTGAACTGTGTAATACAAACTGAGACAACCTACAGGGTACTCTGTAATACAAACTGAGCCAACCTACAGTGAACTGTGTAATACAAACTGAGCCAACCTATAGTATACTGTGTAATATAAACTGAGCCAACCTACAGTGAACTGTGTAATACAAACTTAGTCAACCTACAGTGTACTGTGTAATACAAATTGAGCCAACCTACTGTTTACTGTGTAATACAAACTGAGCCAAAATACAGTGAACTGTGTAATACAAACTGAGCCAACCTACAGTGTACAGTATAACATAAAATGAGTCAACCTATAATGTACAGTGTAACACAAACTGAGCCAACCTACAGTGTACTGTGCAATACAAACTGAGCCAACCTACAGTGTACTGTGTAATACAAACTGTGCCAACCTACAGTGTACTGTGTAACACAAACTGAGCGAAAATACAGTGAACTGTGTAATGCAAACTGAGCCAACCTACAGTGCACTCTGTAATACAAACTGAGACAACCTACAGTGTACTGTGTAATACAAACTGAGCCAACCTACAGTCTATTGTGTAATACAAACTGAGCCAACCTACAGTGTACTGTGTAACACAAACTGAGCCAACCTACAGTGTACTGTGCAATACAAACTGAGTCAACCTGCAGTGTACTGAGTAATACAAACTGAGCCAACCTATAGTGTACTGTGTAACACAAACTGAGTCAACCTATAGTGTACTGTGTAATACAAACTGAGCCAACCTACAGTGCACTCTGTAATACAAACTGAGACAACCGACAGTGTACTGTGTAATACAAACTGAGCTAACCTGCAGTGTACTGCGTAATACAAACGGAGCCAACCTACAGTGTACTGTGTAACATAAACTGAGTCAACCTACAGTGTACAGTGCAATACAAATTGAGCCAACCTACAGTGAACGGTGTGATACAAATTGAGCCAACCTATAGTGTACTGTGTAACATAAACTGAGCCAACGTACAGTGTACTGTGTAATACAAACTGAGCCAACCTACAGTATACTGTGTAATAAAAAATTGAGCCAACCTACATTGTACTGTGTAATACAAACTGAGCCAAAATACAGTGAGCTGTGTAATGCAAACTGAACCAACCTACAGTGTACTGTGTAACATAAACTGAGTCAACCTACAGTGTACTGTGAAATACAAACTGAGCCAACCTACAGTGTACGTTGTAACATAAACTGAGCTAACCAACAATGTACTGTGTAATACAAACTGAGCCAATCTACAGTGAACTGTGTAATACAAACTGAGCCAACCTACAGTGCACTGTGTAACATAAACTGAGTCAACCTATAGTGTACTGTGTAATACAAACTGAGCTAACCTGCAGTGTACTGTGCAATACAAACTGGGACAACCTACAGTGTACTGTGTAATACAACCTGAGCCAACCTACAGTGTACTGTGTAATACAAACGGAGCCAACCTACAGTGTACTGTGTAATACAAGCTGAGCCAACCTACAGTGAACTGTGTAATACAAACTGAGCCAACCTACAGTGCACTGTGTAACATAAACTGAGTCAACCTATAGTGTACTGTGTAATACAAACTGAGCTAACCTACAGTGTACTGTGTAACATAAACTGAGCCTACCTACAGCGTACTCTGTAACATAAACTGAGCCAACGTACAGTATACTGTGTAAAACAAACTAGCCAACCTACAGTGTACTCTGTAATACAAGTTGAGCCAGCCGACAGTGTATTGTGTAATACAAATTGAGCCAACCTACACTGAACTGTGTAATACAAACTGAGGCAACCTACAGCGTACTCTGTAACATAACTGAGCCAACGTACAGTATATGTGTAAAACAAACTAGCCAACCCACAGTGTACTCTGTAATACAAGTTGAGCCAACCGACAGTGTATTGTGTAATACAAATTGAGCCAACCTACACTGTAGTGTGTAATATAAACTGAGCCAACCTGCACTGAACTGTGTAATACAAACTGAGGCAACCTACAGTGTACTGTGTAACATAAACTGAGTCAACCTACAGAGTACGATGTAATTCAAACTGAGCGAACCTACAGTGTACTGTGTAATACAAACTCAGCCAACCTACAGTGAACTGTTGTATACAAACTGAGCCAAATGACAGTGTACTGTGCAATACAAACTGAGCCAACCAGCAATGTACATTTTAATACAAACTGAGCCAACCTACAGTGAACTGTGTAATACAAACTTAGTCAACCTACAGTGTACTGTGTAATACAAGCTGAGCCAACCTACAAGGTACTGTGTAACATAAACTGAGCCAACCTACAGTATACTTTGTAATACAAGCTCAGCCAACCTACAGTGAACTGTGTAATACAAACTGAGCCAACCAACAGTGTACTGTGTAATATAAACTGAGCCAACCTACAGTATACTGTGTAATACAAATTGAGACAACCTGCAGTTTACTGTGTAATACAGACTGAGCCAACCTACAGTGAACTGTGTAATACAAACCGAGCCAACCTACAGTGTACTGTGTAATACAAACTGAGCCAACCTACAGTGTACTGTGTAATGCAAATTGAGGCAACCTACTGTGTGCTGTGTAATACAAACTGAGCCAAAATACAGTGAACTTTGTAATACAAACTGAGCCAACCTACAGTGTAAAATGTAACATAAAATCAGTCAACCTATAATGTACAGTGTAACACAAACTGAGCCCACCTACAGTGTACTGTGCAATACAAACTGAGCCAACCTACAGTGTACTGTGTAATACAAACTGAGCCAACCTACAGTGTACTGTGTAATATAAACTGAGCTAACCTGCAGTGTACTGTGTAACATAAACTGGGACAGCCTACAGTGTGCTGTGTAATACAACCTGAGCCAACCTACAGTGTACTGTGTAATACAAACTGAGCCAACCTACACTGAACTGTGTAATACAAACTGAGGCAACCTACAGTGTACTGTGTAACATAAACTGAGTCAACCTACAGAGTACGATGTAATTCAAACGGAGCGAACCTACAGTGTACTGTGTAATACAAACTCAGCCAACCTACAGTGAACTGTGTTATACAAACGGAGCCAAATGACAGTGTACTGTGCAATACAAACTGAGCCAACCAGCAATGTACATTTTAATACAAACTGAGCCAACCTACAGTGAACTGTGTAATACAAACTTAGTCAACCTACAGTGTACTGTGTAATACAAGCTGAGCCAACCTACAAGGTACTCTGTAACATAAACTGAGCCAACCTACAGTATACTGTGTAATACAAACTGAGCCAACCTACACTGAACTGTGTAATACAAACTGAGGCAACCTACAGTGTACTGTGTAACATAAACTGAGTCAACCTACAGAGTACGATGTAATTCAAACTGAGCGAACCTACAGTGTGCTGTGTAATACAAATTGAGACAACCTGCAGTTTACTGTGTAATACAGACTGAGCCAACCTACAGTGAACTGTGTAATACAAACCGAGCCAACCTACAGTGTACTGTGTAATACAAACTGAGCCAAATGACAGTGTACTGTGTAATACAAATTGAGACAACCTGCAGTTTACTGTGTAATACAGACTGAGCCAACCTACAGTGAACTGTGTAATACAAACCGAGCCAACCTACAGTGTACTGTGTAATACAAACTGAGCCAACCTACAGTGTACTGTGTAATGCAAATTGAGGCAACCTACTGTGTGCTGTGTAATACAAACTGAGCCAAAATACAGTGAACTTTGTAATACAAACTGAGCCAACCTACAGTGTAAAGTGTAACATAAAATCAGTCAACCTATAGTGTTCTGTATAATACAAACTGAGACAACCTGCAGTTTACTGTGTAATACAGACTGAGCCAACCTACAGTGAACTGTGTAATACAAACTGAGACAACCTACAGGGTACTCTGTAATACAAACTGAGACAACCTACAGTGAACTGTGTAATACAATCTGAGCCAACCTATAGTATACTGTGTAATATAAACTGAGCCAAACTATAGTGAACTGTGTAATACAAACTGAGCCAAACTACAGTGTACTGTGCAATAAAAACTGGGCCAACCAGCAATGTACCATGTAATACAAACTGAGCCAACCTACAGTGAACTGTGTAATACAAACTTAGTCAACCTACAGTGTACCGTGTAATACAAATTGAGCCAACCTACTGTTTACTGTGTAATTCAAACTGAGCCAAAATACCGTGAACTGTGTAATACAAACTGAGCCAACCTACAGTGTACAGTATAACATAAAATGAGTCAACCTATAATGTACAGTGTAACACAAACTGAGCCCACCTACAGTGTACTGTGCAATACAAACTGAGCCAACCTACAGTGTACTGTGTAATACAAACTGAGCCAACCTACAGTGTACTGTGTAATATAAACTGAGCTAACCTGCAGTGTACTGTGTAACATAAACTGGGACAGCCTACAGTGTGCTGTGTAATACAACCTGAGCCAACCTACAGTGTACTGTGTAATACAAACTGAGCCAACCTACACTGAACTGTGTAATACAAACTGAGGCAACCTACAGTGTACTGTGTAACATAAACTGAGTCAACCTACAGAGTACGATGTAATTCAAACTGAGCGAACCTACAGTGTACTGTGTAATACAAACTGAGCCAACCTACACTGAACTGTGTAATACAAACTGAGGCAACCTACAGTGTACTGTGTAACATAAACTGAGTCAACCTACAGAGTACGATGTAATTCAAACTGAGCCAACCTACAGTGAACTGTGTAATACAAACTTAGTCAACCTACAGTGTACTGTGTAATACAAATTGAGCCAACCTACTGTTTACTGTGTAATACAAACTGAGCCAAAATACCGTGAACTGTGTAATACAAACTGAGCTAACCTACAGTGTACAGTATAACATAAAATGAGTCAACCTATAATGTACAGTGTAACACAAACTGAGCCCACCTACAGTGTACTGTGCAATACAAACTGAGCCAACCTACAGTGTACTGTGTAATACAAACTGAGCCAACCTACAGTGTACTGTGTAATATAAACTGAGCTAACCTGCAGTGTACTGTGTAACATGAACTGGGACAGCCTACAGTGTGCTGTGTAATACAACCTGAGCCAACCTACAGTGTACTGTGTAATACAAACTGAGCCAACCTACACTGAACTGTGTAATACAAACTGAGGCAACCTACAGTGTACTGTGTAACATAAACTGAGTCAACCTACAGAGTACGATGTAATTCAAACTGAGCGAACCTACAGTGTACTGTTTAATACAAACTCAGCCAACCTACAGTGAACTGTTGTATACAAACTGAGCCAAATGACAGTGTACTGTGCAATACAAACTGAGCCAACCAGCAATGTACATTTTAATACAAACTGAGCCAACCTACAGTGAACTGTGTAATACAAACTTAGTCAACCTACAGTGTACTGTGTAATACAAGCTGAGCCAACCTACAAGGTACTGTGTAACATAAACTGAGCCAACCTACAGTATACTGTGTAATACAAGCTCAGCCAACCTACAGTGAACTGTGTAATACAAACTGAGCCAACCAACAGTGTACTGTGTAATATAAACTGAGCCAACCTACAGTATACTGTGTAATACAAATTGAGACAACCTGCAGTTTACTGTGTAATACAGACTGAGCCAACCTACAGTGAACTGTGTAATACAAACCGAGCCAACCTACAGTGTACTGTGTAATACAAACTGAGCCAACCTACAGTGTACTGTGTAATGCAAATTGAGGCAACCTACTGTGTGCTGTGTAATACAAACTGAGCCAAAATACAGTGAACTTTGTAATACAAACTGAGCCAACCTACAGTGTAAAATGTAACATAAAATCAGTCAACCTATAGTGTTCTGTGTAATACAAACTGCGACAACCTGCAGTTTACTGTGTAATACAGACTGAGCCAACCTACAGTGAACTGTGTAATACAAACTGAGACAACCTACAGGGTACTCTGTAATACAAACTGATCCAACCTACAGTGAACTGTGTAATACAATCTGAGCCAACCTATAGTATACTGTGTAATATAAACTGAGCCAACCTATAGTGAACTGTGTAATACAAACTGAGCCAAACTACAGTGTACTGTGCAATAAAAACTGAGCCAACCAGCAATGTACAGTGTAATACAAACTGAGCCAACCTACACTGAACTGTGTAATACAAACTTAGTCAACCTACAGTGTACTGTGTAATACAAATTGAGCCAACCTACTGTTTACTGTGTAATACAATCTGAGCCAAAATACAGTGAACTGTGTAATACAAACTGAGCCAACCTACAGTGTACAGTATAACATAAAATGAGTCAACCTATAATGTACAGTGTAACACAAACTGAGCCAACCTACAGTGTACTGTGCAATACAAACTGAGCCAACCTACAGTGTACTGTGTAATACAAACTGAGCCAACCTACAGTGTACTGTGTAATATAAACTGAGCTAACCTGCAGTGTACTGTGTAACATAAACTGGGACAGCCTACAGTGTACTGTGTAACACAACCTGAGCCAACCTACAGTGTACTGTGTAATACAAACGGAGCCAACCTAGTGTACTGTGTAACATAAACTGAGTCAACCTACAGTGTACAGTGCAATACAAATTGAGCCAACCTACAGTGAACGGTGTGATACAAATTGAGCCAACCTATAGTGTACTGTGTAACATAAACTGAGCCAACGTATAGTGTACTGTGTAACATAAACTGAGCCAACCTGCAGTGTACTGTGCAATACAAACTGAGCCAACCTACAGTATACTGTGTAATACAAACTGAGCCAAAATACATTGAACTGTGTAATGCAAACTGAACCAACCTACAGTGTACTGTGTAACATAAACTGAGTCAACCTACAGTGTACTGTGAAATACAAGTTGAGCCAACCGACAGTTTATTGTGTAATACAAATTGAGCCAACCTACACTGTATTTGTAATACAAACTGAGCCAACCTACACTGAACTGTGTAATACAAACTGAGGCAACCTACAGTGTACTGTGTAACATAAACTGAGCCAACCTACAGTATACTGTGTAATACAAACTCAGCCAACCTACAGTGAACTGTGTAATACAAACTGAGGCAACCTACAGTGTACTGTGTAACATAAACTGAGTAAACCTACAGAGTACGATGTAATTCAAACTGAGTGAACCTACAGTGTACTGTGTAATACAAACTCAGCCAACCTACAGTGAACTGTGTTATACAAACTGAGCCAAATGACAGTGTACTGTGCAATACAAACTGAGCCAACCAGCAATGTACATTTTAATACAAATTGAGCCAACCTACAGTGAACTGTATAATACAAACTTAGTCAACCTACAGTGTACTGTGTAATACAAGCTGAGCCAACCTACAAGGTACTGTGTAACATAAACTGAGCCAACCTACAGTATACTGTGTAATACAAGCTCAGCCAACCTACAGTGAACTGTGTAATACAAACTGAGCCAACCTACAGTGTACTGTGTAATATAAACTGAGCCAACCTACAGTATACTGTGTAATACAAATTGAGACAACCTGCAGTTTACTGTGTAATACAGACTGAGCCAACCTACAGTGAACTGTGTAATACAAACCGAGCCAACCTACAGTCTACTGTGTAATACAAACTGAGCCAACCTACAGTGTACTGTGTAATGCAAATTGAGGCAACCTACTGTGTGCTGTGTAATACAAACTGAGCCAAAATACAGTGAACTTTGTAATACAAACTGAGCCAACCTACAGTGTAAAATGTAACATAAAATCAGTCAACCTATAGTGTTCTGTGTAATACAAACTGCAACAACCTGCAGTTTACTGTGTAATACAGACTGAGCCAACCTACAGTGAACTGTGTAATACAAACTGAGACAACCTACAGGGTACTCTGTAATACAAACTGAGCCAACCTACAGTGAACTGTGTAATACAAACTGAGCCAACCTATAGTATACTGTGTAATATAAACTGAGCCAACCTACAGTGAACTGTGTAATACAAACTTAGTCAACCTACAGTGTACTGTGTAATACAAATTGAGCCAACCTACTGTTTACTGTGTAATACAAACTGAGCCAAAATACAGTGAACTGTGTAATACAAACTGAGCCAACCTACAGTGTACTGTGTAATACAAACTGTGCCAACCTACAGTGTACTGTGTAACACAAACTGAGCGAAAATACAGTGAACTGTGTAATGCAAACTGAACCAACCTACAGTGTACTGTGTAACATAAACTGAGTCAACCTACAGTGTACTGTGAAATACAAACTGAGCCAACCTACAGTGTACTGTGTAATACAAACTGAGCCAACCTACAGTGTACTGTGTAACATAAACTGAGCCAACCTACAGTGTACTGTGTAACAAAAACTGAGCCAACCTACAGTGCACTCTGTAATACAAACTGAGACAACCTACAGTGTACTGTGTAATACAAACTGAGCCAACCTACAGTCTATTGTGTAATACAAACTGAGCCAACCTACAGTGTACTGTGTAACATAAACTGAGCCAACCTACAGTGTACAGTATAACATAAAATGAGTCAACCTATAATGTACAGTGTAACACAAACTGAGCCAACCTACAGTGCACTCTGTAATACAAACTGAGACAACCTACAGTGTACTGTGTAATACAAACTGAGCCAACCTACAGTCTATTGTGTAATACAAAATGAGCCAACCTACAGTGTACTGTGTAACACAATCTGAGCCAAAATACAGTGAACTGTGTAATACAAACTGAGCCAACCTACAGTGTACAGTATAACATAAAATGAGTCAACCTATAATGTACAGTGTAACACAAACTGAGCCAACCTACAGTGTACTGTGCAATACAAACTGAGCCAACCTACAGTGTACTGTGTAATACAAACTGAGCCAACCTACAGTGTACTGTGTAATATAAACTGAGCTAACCTGCAGTGTACTGTGTAACATAAACTGGGACAGCCTACAGTGTACTGTGTAACACAACCTGAGCCAACCTACAGTGTACTGTGTAATACAAACGGAGCCAACCTAGTGTACTGTGTAACATAAACTGAGTCAACCTACAGTGTACAGTGCAATACAAATTGAGCCAACCTACAGTGAACGGTGTGATACAAATTGAGCCAACCTATAGTGTACTGTGTAACATAAACTGAGCCAACGTATAGTGTACTGTGTAACATAAACTGAGCCAACCTACAGTGTACTGTGTAATACAAACTGAGCCAACCTACAGTATACTGTGTAATACAAACTGAGCCAAAATACATTGAACTGTGTAATGCAAACTGAACCAACCTACAGTGTACTGTGTAACATAAACTGAGTCAACCTACAGTGTACTGTGAAATACAAGTTGAGCCAACCGACAGTGTATTGTGTAATACAAATTGAGCCAACCTACACTGTATTTGTAATACAAACTGAGCCAACCTACACTGAACTGTGTAATACAAACTGAGGCAACCTACAGTGTACTGTGTAACATAAACTGAGCCAACCTACAGTATACTGTGTAATACAAACTCAGCCAACCTACAGTGAACTGTGTAATACAAACTGAGGCAACCTACAGTGTACTGTGTAACATAAACTGAGTAAACCTACAGAGTACGATGTAATTCAAACTGAGTGAACCTACAGTGTACTGTGTAATACAAACTCAGCCAACCTACAGTGAACTGTGTTATACAAACTGAGCCAAATGACAGTGTACTGTGCAATACAAACTGAGCCAACCAGCAATGTACATTTTAATACAAATTGAGCCAACCTACAGTGAACTGTGTAATACAAACTTAGTCAACCTACAGTGTACTGTGTAATACAAGCTGAGCCAACCTACAAGGTACTGTGTAACATAAACTGAGCCAACCTACAGTATACTGTGTAATACAAGCTCAGCCAACCTACAGTGAACTGTGTAATACAAACTGAGCCAACCTACAGTGTACTGTGTAATATAAACTGAGCCAACCTACAGTATACTGTGTAATACAAATTGAGACAACCTGCAGTTTACTGTGTAATACAGACTGAGCCAACCTACAGTGAACTGTGTAATACAAACCGAGCCAACCTACAGTCTACTGTGTAATACAAACTGAGCCAACCTACAGTGTACTGTGTAATGCAAATTGAGGCAACCTACTGTGTGCTGTGTAATACAAACTGAGCCAAAATACAGTGAACTTTGTTATACAAACTGAGCCAACCTACAGTGTAAAATGTAACATAAAATCAGTCAACCTATAGTGTTCTGTGTAATACAAACTGCAACAACCTGCAGTTTACTGTGTAATACAGACTGAGCCAACCTACAGTGAACTGTGTAATACAAACTGAGACAACCTACAGGGTACTGTGTAACACAAACTGAGCCAACCTACAGTGAACTGTGTAATACAAACTGAGCCAACCTATAGTATACTGTGTAATATAAACTGAGCCAACCTACAGTGAACTGTGTAATACAAACTTAGTCAACCTACAGTGTACTGTGTAATACAAATTGAGCCAACCTACTGTTTACTGTGTAATACAAACTGAGCCAAAATACAGTGAACTGTGTAATACAAACTGAGCCAACCTACAGTGTACTGTGTAATACAAACTGTGCCAACCTACAGTGTACTGTGTAACACAAACTGAGCGAAAATACAGTGAACTGTGTAATGCAAACTGAACCAACCTACAGTGTACTGTGTAACATAAACTGAGTCAACCTACAGTGTACTGTGAAATACAAACTGAGCCAACCTACAGTGTACTGTGTAATACAAACTGAGCCAACCTACAGTGTACTGTGTAACATAAACTGAGCCAACCTACAGTGTACTGTGTAACAAAAACTGAGCCAACCTACAGTGCACTCTGTAATACAAACTGAGACAACCTACAGTGTACTGTGTAATACAAACTGAGCCAACCTACAGTCTATTGTGTAATACAAACTGAGCCAACCTACAGTGTACTGTGTAACACAAACTGAGCCAACCTACAGTGTACTGTGCAATACAAACTGAGTCAACCTGCAGTGTACTGAGTAATACAAACTGAGCCAACCTATAGTGTACTGTGTAACACAAACTGAGTCAACCTATAGTGTACTGTGTAATACAAACTGAGCCAACCTACAGTGCACTCTGTAATACAAACTGAGACAACCGACAGTGTACTGTGTAATACAAACTGAGCCAACCTACAGTGTACTGTGTAATACAAACTGAGTCAACCTACAGTGTACTGTGTAATACAAACTGAGCTAACCTGCAGTGTACTGTGCAATACAAACTGGGACAACCTACAGTGTACTGTGTAATACAACCTGAGCCAACCTACAGTGTACTGTGTAATACAAACGGAGGCAACCTACAGTGTACTGTGTAACACAAACTGAGCCAACCTACAGTGTACTGTGCAATACAAACTGAGTCAACCTGCAGTGTACTGAGTAATACAAACTGAGCCAACCTATAGTGTACTGTGTAACACAAACTGAGTCAACCTATAGTGTACTGTGTAATACAAACTGAGCCAACCTACAGTGCACTCTGTAATACAAACTGAGACAACCGACAGTGTACTGTGTAATACAAACTGAGCCAACCTACAGTGTACTGTGTAATACAAACTGAGTCAACCTACAGTGTACTGTGTAATACAAACTGAGCTAACCTGCAGTGTACTGTGCAATACAAACTGGGACAACCTACAGTGTACTGTGTAATACAACCTGAGCCAACCTACAGTGTACTGTGTAATACAAACGGAGGCAACCTACAGTGTACTGTGTAACATAAAATGAGTCAACCTACAGTCTACAGTGCAATACAAATTGAGCCAACCTACAGTGAATGGTGTGATACAAACTGAGCCAACCTACAGTGTACTGTGTAATACAAACTGAGCCAACCTACAGTATACTGTGTAATACAAACTGAGTCAACCTACAGTGTACTGTGTAATACAAACTGAGCTAACCTGCAGTGTACTGCGTAATACAAACGGAGCCAACCTACAGTGTACTGTGTAACATAAACTGAGTCAACCTACAGTGTACAGTGCAATACAAATTGAGCCAACCTACAGTGTACGTTGTAACATAAACTGAGCTAACCAACAATGTACTGTGTAATACAAACTGAGCCAATCTACAGTGAACTGTGTAATACAAACTGAGCCAACCTACAGTGCACTGTGTAACATAAACTGAGTCAACCTATAGTGTACTGTGTAATACAAACTGAGCTAACCTGCAGTGTACTGTGCAATACAAACTGGGACAACCTACAGTGTACTGTGTAATACAACCTGAGCCAACCTACAGTGTACTGTGTAATACAAACGGAGCCAACCTACAGTATACTGTGTAATACAAGCTGAGCCAACCTACAGTGAACTGTGTAATACAAACTGAGCCAACCTACAGTGCACTGTGTAACATAAACTGAGTCAACCTATAGTGTACTGTGTAATACAAACTGAGCTAACCTACAGTGTACTGTGTAACATAAACTGAGCCTACCTACAGCGTACTCTGTAACATAAACTGAGCCAATGTACAGTATACTGTGTAAAACAAACTAGCCAACCTACAGTGTACTCTGTAATACAAGTTGAGCAACCGACAGTGTATTGTGTAATACAAATTGAGCCAACCTACACTGAACTGTGTAATACAAAACTGAGGCAACCTACAGCGTACTCTGTAACATAACTGAGCCAACGTACAGTATATGTGTAAAACAAACTAGCCAACCCACAGTGTACTCTGTAATACAAGTTGAGCCAACCGACAGTGTATTGTATAATACAAATTGAGCCAACCTACACTGTATTGTGTAATATAAACTGAGCCAACCTACACTGAACTGTGTAATACAAACTGAGGCAACCTACAGTGTACTGTGTAACATAAACTGAGTCAACCTACAGAGTACGATGTAATTCAAACTGAGCGAACCTACAGTGTACTGTGTAATACAAACTCAGCCAACCTACAGTGAACTGTGTTATACAAACTGAGCCAAATGACAGTGTACTGTGCAATACAAACTGAGCCAACCAGCAATGTACATTTTAATACAAACTGAGCCAACCTACAGTGAACTGTGTAATACAAACTTAGTCAACCTACAGTGTACTGTGTAATACAAGCTGAGCCAACATACAAGGTACTGTGTAACATAAACTGAGCCAACCTACAGTATACTGTGTAATACAAGCTCAGCCAACCTACAGTGAACTGTGTAATACAAACTGAGCCAACCTACAGTGTACTGTGTAACATAAACTGAGCCAACCTACAGTATACTGTGTAATACAAATTGAGACAACCTGCAGTTTACTGTGTAATACAGACTGAGCCAACCGACAGTGAACTGTGTAATACAAACCGAGCCAACCTACAGTGTACTGTGTAATACAAACTGAGCCAACCTACAGTGTACTGTGTAATGCAAATTGAGGCAACCTACTTTGTGCTGTGTAATACAAACTGAGCCAAAATACAGTGAACTTTGTAATACAAACTGAGCCAACCTACAGTGTAAAGTGTAACATAAAATCAGTCAACCTATAGTGTTCTGTATAATACAAACTGAGACAACATGCAGTTTACTGTGTAATACAGACTGAGCCAACCTACAGTGAACTGTGCAATACAAACTGAGAGAACTTACAGGGTACTCTGTAATACAAACTGAGACAACCGACAGTGAACTGTGTAATACAATCTGAGCCAACCTATAGTATACTGTGTAATATAAACTGAGCCAACCTATAGTGAACTGTGTAATACAAACTGAGCCAAACTACAGTGTACTGTGCAATAAAAAACTGAGCCAACCAGCAATGTACCATGTAATACAAACTGAGCCAACCTACAGTGAACTGTGTAATACAAACTTAGTCAACCTACAGTATACTGTGTAATACAAATTGAGCCAACCTACTGTTTACTGTGTAATACAAACTGAGCCAAAATACCGTGAACTGTGTAATACAAACTGAGCCAACCTACAGTGTACAGTATAACATAAAATGAGTCAACCTATAATGTACAGTGTAACACAAACTGAGCCCACCTACAGTGTACTGTGCAATACAAACTGAGCCAACCTACAGTGTACTGTGTAATACAAACTGAGCCAACCTACAGTGTACTGTGTAATATAAACTGAGCTAACCTGCAGTGTACTGTGTAACATAAACTGGGACAGCCTACAGTGTGCTGTGTAATACAACCTGAGCCAACCTACAGTGTACTGTGTAATACAAACTGAGCCAACCTACACTGAACTGTGTAATACAAACTGAGGCAACCTACAGTGTACTGTGTAACATAAACTGAGTCAACCTACAGAGTACGATGTAATTCAAACTGAGCGAACCTACAGTGTACTGTGTAATACAAACTCAGCCAACCTACAGTGAACTGTGTTATACAAACGGAGCCAAATGACAGTGTACTGTGCAATACAAACTGAGCCAACCAGCAATGTACATTTTAATACAAACTGAGCCAACCTACAGTGAACTGTGTAATACAAACTTAGTCAACCTACAGTGTACTGTGTAATACAAGCTGAGCCAACCTACAAGGTACTCTGTAACATAAACTGAACCAACCTACAGTATACTGTGTAATACAAACTGAGCCAACCTACACTGAACTGTGTAATACAAACTGAGGCAACCTACAGTGTACTGTGTAACATAAACTGAGTCAACCTACAGAGTACGATGTAATTCAAACTGAGCGAACCTACAGTGTGCTGTGTAATACAAACTCAGCCAACCTACAGTGAACTGTGTTATACAAACTGAGCCAAATGACAGTGTACTGTGCAATACAAACGGAGCCAACCAGCAATGTACATTTTAATACAAACTGAGCCAACCTACAGTGAACTGTGTAATACAAACTTAGTCAACCTACAGTGTACTGTGTAATACAAGCTGAGCCAACCTACAGTGTACTGTGTAACATAAACTGAGCCAACCTACAGTATACTGTGTAATACAAATTGAGACAACCTGCAGTTTACTGTGTAATACAGACTGAGCCAACCTACAGTGAACTGTGTAATACAAACCGAGCCAACCTACAGTGTACTGTGTAATACAAACTGAGCCAACCTACAGTGTACTGTGTAATGCAAATTGAGGCAACCTACTGTGTGCTGTGTAATACAAACTGAGCAAAAATACAGTGAACTTTGTAATACAAACTGAGCCAACCTACAGTGTAAAGTGTAACATAAAATCAGTCAACCTATAGTGTTCTGTATAATACAAACTGAGACAACCTGCAGTTTACTGTGTAATACAGACTGAGCCAACCTACAGTGAACTGTGTAATACAAACTGAGACAACCTACAGGGTACTCTGTAATACAAACTGAGACAACCTACAGTGAACTGTGTAATACAATCTGAGCCAACCTATAGTATACTGTGTAATATAAACTGAGCCAAACTATAGTGAACTGTGTAATACAAACTGAGCCAAACTACAGTGTACTGTGCAATAAAAACTGGGCCAACCAGCAATGTACCATGTAATACAAACTGAGCCAACCTACAGTGAACTGTGTAATACAAACTTAGTCAACCTACAGTGTACTGTGTAATACAAATTGAGCCAACCTACTGTTTACTGTGTAATACAAACTGAGCCAAAATACCGTGAACTGTGTAATACAAACTGAGCCAACCTACAGTGTACAGTATAACATAAAATGAGTCAACCTATAATGTACAGTGTAACACAAACTGAGCCCACCTACAGTGTACTGTGCAATACAAACTGAGCCAACCTACAGTGTACTGTGTAATACAAACTGAGCCAACCTACAGTGTACTGTGTAATATAAACTGAGCTAACCTGCAGTGTACTGTGTAACATAAACTGGGACAGCCTACAGTGTGCTGCGTAATACAACCTGAGCCAACCTACAGTGTACTGTGTAATACAAACTGAGCCAACCTACACTGAACTGTGTAATACAAACTGAGGCAACCTACAGTGTACTGTGTAACATAAACTGAGTCAACCTACAGAGTACGATGTAATTCAAACTGAGCGAACCTACAGTGTACTGTGTAATACAAACTCAGCCAACCTACAGTGAACTGTTGTATACAAACTGAGCCAAATGACAGTGTACTGTGCAATACAAACTGAGCCAACCAGCAATGTACATTTTAATACAAACTGAGCCAACCTACAGTGAACTGTGTAATACAAACTTAGTCAACCTACAGTGTACTGTGTAATACAAGCTGAGCCAACCTACAAGGTACTGTGTAACATAAACTGAGCCAACCTACAGTATACTGTGTAATACAAGCTCAGCCAACCTACAGTGAACTGTGTAATACAAACTGAGCCAACCTACAGTGTACTGTGCAATACAAACTGAGCCAACCTACAGTGTACTGTGTAATACAAACTGAGCCAACCTACAGTGTACTGTGTAATATAAACTGAGCTAACCAGCAGTGTACTGTGTAACATAAACTGGGACAGCCTACAGTGTGCTGTGTAATACAACCTGAGCCAACCTACAGTGTACTGTGTAATACAAACTGAGCCAACCTACACTGAACTGTGTAATACAAACTGAGGCAACCTACAGTGTACTGTGTAACATAAACTGAGTCAACCTACAGAGTACGATGTAATTCAAACTGAGCGAACCTACAGTGTACTGTGTAATACAAACTCAGCCAACCTACAGTGAACTGTGTTATACAAACGGAGCCAAATGACAGTGTACTGTGCAATACAAACTGAGCCAACCAGCAATGTACATTTTAATACAAACTGAGCCAACCGACAGTGAACTGTGTAATACAAACTTAGTCAACCTACAGTGTACTGTGTAATACAAGCTGAGCCAACCTACAAGGTACTCTGTAACATAAACTGAACCAACCTAGAGTATACTGTGTAATACAAACTGAGCCAACCTACACTGAACTGTGTAATACAAACTGAGGCAACCTACAGTGTACTGTGTAACATAAACTGAGTCAACCTACAGAGTACGATGTAATTCAAACTGAGCGAACCTACAGTGTGCTGTGTAATACAAACTCAGCCAACCTACAGTGAACTGTGTTATACAAACTGAGCCAAATGACAGTGTACTGTGCAATACAAACTGAGCCAACCAGCAATGTACATTTTAATACAAACTGAGCCAACCTACAGTGAACTGTGTAATACAAACTTAGTCAACCTACAGTGTACTGTGTAATACAAGCTGAGCCAACCTACAGTGTACTGTGTAACATAAACTGAGCCAACCTACAGTATACTGTGTAATACAAATTGAGACAACCTGCAGTTTACTGTGTAATACAGACTGAGCCAACCTACAGTGAACTGTGTAATACAAACCGAGCCAACCTACAGTGTACTGTGTAATACAAACTGAGCCAACCTACAGAGTACTGTGTAATGCAAATTGAGGCAACCTACTGTGTGCTGTGTAATACAAACTGAGCAAAACTACAGTGAACTTTGTAATACAAACTGAGCCAACCTACAGTGTAAAGTGTAACATAAAATCAGTCAACCTATAGTGTTCTGTATAATACAAACTGAGACAACCTGCAGTTTACTGTGTAATACAGACTGAGCCAACCTACAGTGAACTGTGTAATACAAACTGAGACAACCTACAGGGTACTCTGTAATACAAACTGAGACAACCTACAGTGAACTGTGTAATACAATCTGAGCCAACCTATAGTATACTGTGTAATATAAACTGAGCCAAACTATAGTGAACTGTGTAATACAAACTGAGCCAAACTATAGTGTACTGTGCAATAAAAACTGGGCCAACCAGCAATGTACCATGTAATACAAACTGAGCCAACCTACAGTGAACTGTGTAATACAAACTTAGTCAACCTACAGTGTACTGTGTAATACAAATTGAGCCAACCTACTGTTTACTGTGTAATACAAACTGAGCCAAAATACCGTGAACTGTGTAATACAAACTGAGCCAACCTACAGTGTACAGTATAACATAAAATGAGTCAACCTATAATGTACAGTGTAACACAAACTGAGCCCACCTACAGTGTACTGTGCAATACAAACTGAGCCAACCTACAGTGTACTGTGTAATACAAACTGAGCCAACCTACAGTGTACTGTGTAATATAAACTGAGCTAACCTGCAGTGTACTGTGTAACATAAACTGGGACAGCCTACAGTGTGCTGTGTAATACAACCTGAGCCAACCTACAGTGTACTGTGTAATACAAACTGAGCCAACCTACACTGAACTGTGTAATACAAACTGAGGCAACCTACAGTGTACTGTGTAACATAAACTGAGTCAACCTACAGAGTACGATGTAATTCAAACTGAGCGAACCTACAGTGTACTGTGTAATACAAACTCAGCCAACCTACAGTGAACTGTTGTATACAAACTGAGCCAAATGACAGTGTACTGTGCAATACAAACTGAGCCAACCAGCAATGTACATTTTAATACAAACTGAGCCAACCTACAGTGAACTGTGTAATACAAACTTAGTCAACCTACAGTGTACTGTGTAATACAAGCTGAGCCAACCTAAAAGGTACTGTGTAACATAAACTGAGCCAACCTACAGTATACTGTGTAATACAAGCTCAGCCAACCTACAGTGAACTGTGTAATACAAACTGAGCCAACCTACAGTGTACTGTGCAATACAAACTGAGCCAACCTACAGTGTACTGTGTAATACAAACTGAGCCAACCTACAGTGTACTGTGTAATATAAACTGAGCTAACCAGCAGTGTACTGTGTAACATAAACTGGGACAGCCTACAGTGTGCTGTGTAATACAACCTGAGCCAACCTACAGTGTACTGTGTAATACAAACTGAGCCAACCTACACTGAACTGTGTAATACAAACTGAGGCAACCTACAGTGTACTGTGTAACATAAACTGAGTCAACCTACAGAGTACGATGTAATTCAAACTGAGCGAACCTACAGTGTTCTGTGTAATACAAACTCAGCCAACCTACAGTGAACTGTGTTATACAAACGGAGCCAAATGACAGTGTACTGTGCAATACAAACTGAGCCAACCAGCAATGTACATTTTAATACAAACTGAGCCAACCGACAGTGAACTGTGTAATACAAACTTAGTCAACCTACAGTGTACTGTGTAATACAAGCTGAGCCAACCTACAAGGTACTCTGTAACATAAACTGAACCAACCTAGAGTATACTGTGTAATACAAACTGAGCCAACCTACACTGAACTGTGTAATACAAACTGAGGCAACCTACAGTGTACTGTGTAACATAAACTGAGTCAACCTACAGAGTACGATGTAATTCAAACTGAGCGAACCTACAGTGTGCTGTGTAATACAAACTCAGCCAACCTACAGTGAACTGTGTTATACAAACTGAGCCAAATGACAGTGTACTGTGCAATACAAACTGAGCCAACCAGCAATGTACATTTTAATACAAACTGAGCCAACCTACAGTGAACTGTGTAATACAAACTTAGTCAACCTACAGTGTACTGTGTAATACAAGCTGAGCCAACCTACAGTGTACTGTGTAACATAAACTGAGCCAACCTACAGTATACTGTGTAATACAAATTGAGACAACCTGCAGTTTACTGTGTAATACAGACTGAGCCAACCTACAGTGAACTGTGTAATACAAACCGAGCCAACCTACAGTGTACTGTGTAATACAAACTGAGCCAACCTACAGAGTACTGTGTAATGCAAATTGAGGCAACCTACTGTGTGCTGTGTAATACAAACTGAGCAAAAATACAGTGAACTTTGTAATACAAACTGAGCCAACCTACAGTGTAAAGTGTAACATAAAATCAGTCAACCTATAGTGTTCTGTATAATACAAACTGAGACAACCTGCAGTTTACTGTGTAATACAGACTGAGCCAACCTACAGTGAACTGTGTAATACAAACTGAGACAACCTACAGGGTACTCTGTAATACAAACTGAGACAACCTACAGTGAACTGTGTAATACAATCTGAGCCAACCTATAGTATACTGTGTAATATAAACTGAGCCAAACTATAGTGAACTGTGTAATACAAACTGAGCCAAACTACAGTGTACTGTGCAATAAAAACTGGGCCAACCAGCAATGTACCATGTAATACAAACTGAGCCAACCTACAGTGAACTGTGTAATACAAACTTAGTCAACCTACAGTGTACTGTGTAATACAAATTGAGCCAACCTACTGTTTACTGTGTAATACAAACTGAGCCAAAATACCGTGAACTGTGTAATACAAACTGAGCCAACCTACAGTGTACAGTATAACATAAAATGAGTCAACCTATAATGTACAGTGTAACACAAACTGAGCCCACCTACAGTGTACTGTGCAATACAAACTGAGCCAACCTACAGTGTACTGTGTAATACAAACTGAGCCAACCTACAGTGTACTGTGTAATATAAACTGAGCTAACCTGCAGTGTACTGTGTAACATAAACTGGGACAGCCTACAGTGTGCTGTGTAATACAACCTGAGCCAACCTACAGTGTACTGTGTAATACAAACTGAGCCAACCTACACTGAACTGTGTAATACAAACTGAGGCAACCTACAGTGTACTGTGTAACATAAACTGAGTCAACCTACAGAGTACGATGTAATTCAAACTGAGTGAACCTACAGTGTACTGTGTAATACAAACTCAGCCAACCTACAGTGAACTGTTGTATACAAACTGAGCCAAATGACAGTGTACTGTGCAATACAAACTGAGCCAACCAGCAATGTACATTTTAATACAAACCGAGCCAACCTACAGTGTACTGTGTAATACAAACTGAGCCAACCTACAGTGTACTGTGTAATGCAAATTGAGGCAACCTACTGTGTGCTGTGTAATACAAACTGAGCCAAAATACAGTGAACTTTGTAATACAAACTGAGCCAACCTACAGTGTAAAGTGTAACATAAAATCAGTCAACCTATAGTGTTCTGTATAATACAAACTGAGACAACCTGCAGTTTACTGTGTAATACAGACTGAGCCAACCTACAGTGAACTGTGTAATACAAACTGAGACAACCTACAGGGTACTCTGTAATACAATCTGAGACAACCTACAGTGAACTGTGTAATACAATCTGAGCCAACCTATAGTATACTGTGTAATATAAACTGAGCCAAACTATAGTGAACTGTGTAATACAAACTGAGCCAAACTACAGTGTACTGTGCAATAAAAACTGGGCCAACCAGCAATGTACCATGTAATACAAACTGAGCCAACCTACAGTGAACTGTGTAATACAAACTTAGTCAACCTACAGTGTACTGTGTAATACAAATTGAGCCAACCTACTGTTTACTGTGTAATACAAACTGAGCCAAAATACCGTGAACTGTGTAATACAAACTGAGCCAACCTACAGTGTACAGTATAACATAAAATGAGTCAACCTATAATGTACAGTGTAACACAAACTGAGCCCACCTACAGTGTACTGTGCAATACAAACTGAGCCAACCTACAGTGTACTGTGTAATACAAACTGAGCCAACCTACAGTGTACTGTGTAATATAAACTGAGCTAACCTGCAGTGTACTGTGTAACATAAACTGGGACAGCCTACAGTGTGCTGTGTAATACAACCTGAGCCAACCTACAGTGTACTGTGTAATACAAACTGAGCCAACCTACACTGAACTGTGTAATACAAACTGAGGCAACCTACAGTGTACTGTGTAACATAAACTGAGTCAACCTACAGAGTACGATGTAATTCAAACTGAGCGAACCTACAGTGTACTGTGTAATACAAACTCAGACAACCTACAGTGAACTGTTGTATACAAACTGAGCCAAATGACAGTGTACTGTGCAATACAAACTGAGCCAACCAGCAATGTACATTTTAATACAAACTGAGCCAACCTACAGTGAACTGTGTAATACAAACTTAGTCAACCTACAGTGTACTGTGTAATACAAGCTGAGCCAACCTACAAGGTACTGTGTAACATAAACTGAGCCAACCTACAGTATACTGTGTAATACAAGCTCAGCCAACCTACAGTGAACTGTGTAATACAAACTGAGCCAACCTACAGTGTACTGTGCAATACAAACTGAGCCAACCTACAGTGTACTGTGTAATACAAACTGAGCCAACCTACAGTGTACTGTGTAATATAAACTGAGCTAACCAGCAGTGTACTGTGTAACATAAACTGGGACAGCCTACAGTGTGCTGTGTAATACAACCTGAGCCAACCTACAGTGTACTGTGTAATACAAACTGAGCCAACCTACACTGAACTGTGTAATACAAACTGAGGCAACCTACAGTGTACTGTGTAACATAAACTGAGTCAACCTACAGAGTACGATGTAATTCAAACTGAGCGAACCTACAGTGTACTGTGTAATACAAACTCAGCCAACCTACAGTGAACTGTGTTATACAAACGGAGCCAAATGACAGTGTACTGTGCAATACAAACTGAGCCAACCAGCAATGTACATTTTAATACAAACTGAGCCAACCGACAGTGAACTGTGTAATACAAACTTAGTCAACCTACAGTGTACTGTGTAATACAAGCTGAGCCAACCTACAAGGTACTCTGTAACATAAACTGAACCAACCTAGAGTATACTGTGTAATACAAACTGAGCCAACCTACACTGAACTGTGTAATACAAACTGAGGCAACCTACAGTGTACTGTGTAACATAAACTGAGTCAACCTACAGAGTACGATGTAATTCAAACTGAGCGAACCTACAGTGTGCTGTGTAATACAAACTCAGCCAACCTACAGTGAACTGTGTTATACAAACTGAGCCAAATGACAGTGTACTGTGCAATACAAACTGAGCCAACCAGCAATGTACATTTTAATACAAACTGAGCCAACCTACAGTGAACTGTGTAATACAAACTTAGTCAACCTACAGTGTACTGTGTAATACAAGCTGAGCCAACCTACAGTGTACTGTGTAACATAAACTGAGCCAACCTACAGTATACTGTGTAATACAAATTGAGACAACCTGCAGTTTACTGTGTAATACAGACTGAGCCAACCTACAGTGAACTGTGTAATACAAACCGAGCCAACCTACAGTGTACTGTGTAATACAAACTGAGCCAACCTACAGAGTACTGTGTAATGCAAATTGAGGCAACCTACTGTGTGCTGTGTAATACAAACTGAGCAAAAATACAGTGAACTTTGTAATACAAACTGAGCCAACCTACAGTGTAAAGTGTAACATAAAATCAGTCAACCTATAGTGTTCTGTATAATACAAACTGAGACAACCTGCAGTTTACTGTGTAATACAGACTGAGCCAACCTACAGTGAACTGTGTAATACAAACTGAGACAACCTACAGGGTACTCTGTAATACAAACTGAGACAACCTACAGTGAACTGTGTAATACAATCTGAGCCAACCTATAGTATACTGTGTAATATAAACTGAGCCAAACTATAGTGAACTGTGTAATACAAACTGAGCCAAACTACAGTGTACTGTGCAATAAAAACTGGGCCAACCAGCAATGTACCATGTAATACAAACTGAGCCAACCTACAGTGAACTGTGTAATACAAACTTAGTCAACCTACAGTGTACTGTGTAATACAAATTGAGCCAACCTACTGTTTACTGTGTAATACAAACTGAGCCAAAATACCGTGAACTGTGTAATACAAACTGAGTCAACCTACAGTGTACAGTATAACATAAAATGAGTCAACCTATAATGTACAGTGTAACACAAACTGAGCCCACCTACAGTGTACTGTGCAATACAAACTGAGCCAACCTACAGTGTACTGTGTAATACAAACTGAGCCAACCTACAGTGTACTGTGTAATATAAACTGAGCTAACCTGCAGTGTACTGTGTAACATAAACTGGGACAGCCTACAGTGTGCTGTGTAATACAACCTGAGCCAACCTACAGTGTACTGTGTAATACAAACTGAGCCAACCTACACTGAACTGTGTAATACAAACTGAGGCAACCTACAGTGTACTGTGTAACATAAACTGTGTCAACCTACAGAGTACGATGTAATTCAAACTGAGCGAACCTACAGTGTACTGTGTAATACAAACTCAGCCAACCTACAGTGAACTGTTGTATACAAACTGAGCCAAATGACAGTGTACTGTGCAATACAAACTGAGCCAACCAGCAATGTACATTTTAATACAAACTGAGCCAACCTACAGTGAACTGTGTAATACAAACTTAGTCAACCTACAGTGTACTGTGTAATACAAGCTGAGCCAACCTACAAGGTACTGTGTAACATAAACTGAGCCAACCTACAGTATACTGTGTAATACAAGCTCAGCCAACCTACAGTGAACTGTGTAATACAAACTGAGCCAACCTACAGTGTACTGTGTAATATAAACTGAGCCAACCTACAGTATACTGTGTAATACAAATTGAGACAACCTGCAGTTTACTGTGTAATACAGACTGAGCCAACCTACAGTGAACTGTGTAATACAAACCGAGCCAACCTACAGTGTACTGTGTAATACAAACTGAGCCAACCTACAGTGTACTGTGTAATGCAAATTGAGGCAACCTACTGTGTGCTGTGTAATACAAACTGAGCCAAAATACAGTAAACTTTGTAATTCAAACTGAGCCAACCTACAGTGTAAAACGTAACATAAAATCAGTCAACCTATAGTGTTCTGTGTAATACAAACTGAGCCAGCCTATAGTATACTGTGTAATATAAACTGAGCCAAAATACAGTGAACTGTGTAATACAAACTGAGCCAACCTACAGTGTACAGTATAACATAAAATGAGTCAACCTATAATGTACAGTGTAACACAAACTGAGCCAACCTACAGTGTACTGTGCAATACAAACTGAGCCAACCTACAGTGTACTGTGTAATACAAACTGAGCCAACCTACAGTGTACTGTGTAATATAAACTGAGCTAACCTGCAGTGTACTGTGTAACATAAACTGGGACAGCCTACAGTGTACTGTGTAATACAACCTGAGCCAACCTACAGTGTTCTGTGTAATACAAACGGAGCCAATCTACAGTGTACTGTGTAACATAAACTGAGTCAACCTACAGTGTACAGTGCAATACAAATCGAGCCAACCTACAGTGAACGGTGTGATACAAATTGAGCCAACCTATAGTGTACTGTGTAACATAAACTGAGCCAAAGTATAGTGTACTGTGTAACATAAACTGAGCCAACCTACAGTGTACTGTGTAATACAAACTGAGCCAACCTACAGTATACTGTGTAATACAAACTGAGCCAAAATACATTGAACTGTGTAATGCAAACTGAACCAACCTACAGTGTACTGTGTAACATAAACTGAGTCAACCTACAGTGTACTGTGAAATACAAGTTGAGCCAACCGACAGTGTATTGTGTAATACAAATTGAGCCAACCTACACTGTATTGTGTAATACAAACTGAGCCAACCTACACTGAACTCTGTAATACAAACTGAGACAACCTACAGTGAACTGTGTAATACAATCTGAGCCAACCTATAGTATACTGTGTAATATAAACTGAGCCAACCTATAGTGAAGTGTGTAATACAAACTGAGCCAAACTACAGTGTACTGTGCAATAAAAACTGAGCCAACCAGCAATGTACCATGTAATACAAACTGAGCCAACCTACAGTGAAATGTGTAATACAAACTTAGTCAACCTACAGTGTACTGTGTAATACAAATTGAGCCAACCTACTGTTTACTGTGTAAAACAAACTGAGCCAAAATACCGTGAACTGTGTAATACAAACTGAGCCAACCTATAGTGTACTGTGTAACATAAACTGGGACAGCCTACAGTGTGCTGTGTAATACAACCTGAGCCAACCTACAGTGTACTGTGTAATACAAACTGAGCCAACCTACACTGAACTGTGTAATACAAACTGAGGCAACCTACAGTGTACTGTGTAACATAAACTGAGTCAACCTACAGAGTACGATGTAATTCAAACTGAGCGAACCTACAGTGTACTGTGTAATACAAACTCAGCCAACCTACAGTGAACTGTGTTATACAAACTGAGCCAAATCACAGTGTACTGTGCAATACAAACTGAGCCAACCAGCAATGTACATTTTAATACAAACTGAGCCAACCTACAGTGAACTGTGTAATACAAACTTAGTCAACCTACAGTGTACTGTGTAATACAAGCTGAGCCAACCTACAAGGTACTCTGTAACATAAACTGAGCCAACCTACAGTATACTGTGTAATACAAACTGAGTCAACCTACAGTGTACTGTGTAATACAAACTGAGCTAACCTGCAGTGTACTGCGTAATACAAACGGAGCCAACCTACAGTGTACTGTGTAACATAAACTGAGTCAACCTACAGTGTACAGTGCAATACAAATTGAGCCAACCTACAGTGAACGGTGTGATACAAATTGAGCCAACCTATAGTGTACTGTGTAACATAAACTGAGCCAACGTACAGTGAACTGTGTAATACAAACTGAGCCAACCTACAGTATACTGTGTAATAAAAAATTGAGCCAACCTACATTGTACTGTGTAATACAAACTGGGCCAAAATACAGTGAGCTGTGTAATGCAAACTGAACCAACCTACAGTGTACTGTGTAACATAAACTGAGTCAACCTACAGTGTACTGTGAAATACAAACTGAGCCAACCTACAGTGTACGTTGTAACATAAACTGAGCTAACCAACAATGTACTGTGTAATACAAACTGAGCCAATCTACAGTGAACTGTGTAATACAAACTGAGCCAACCTACAGTGCACTGTGTAACATAAACTGAGTCAACCTATAGTGTACTGTGTAATACAAACTGAGCTAACCTGCAGTGTACTGTGCAATACAAACTGGGACAACCTACAGTGTACTGTGTAATACAACCTGAGCCAACCTACAGTGTACTGTGTAATACAAACGGAGCCAACCTACAGTGTACTGTGTAATACAAGCTGAACCAACCTACAGTGAACTGTGTAATACAAACTGAGCCAACCTACAGTGCACTGTGTAACATAAACTGAGTCAACCTATAGTGTACTGTGTAATACAAACTGAGCTAACCTACAGTGTACTGTGTAACATAAACTGAGCCTACCTACAGCGTACTCTGTAACATCAACTGAGCCAACGTACAGTATACTGTGTAAAACAAACCAGCCAACCGACAGTGTATTGTGTAATACAAATTGAGCCAACCTACACTGAACTGTGTAATACAAACTGAGGCAATCTACAGCGTACTCTGTAACATAACTGAGCCAACGTACAGTATATGTGTAAAACAAACTAGCCAACCCACAGTGTACTCTGTAATACAAGTTGAGCCAACCGACAGTGTATTGTGTAATACAAATTGAGCCAACCTACACTGTATTGTGTAATATAAACTGAGCCAACCTACACTGAACTGTGTAATACAAACTGAGGCAACCTACAGTGTACTGTGTAACATAAACTGAGTCAACCTACAGAGTACGATGTAATTCAAACTGAGTGAACCTACAGTGTACTGTGTAATACAAACTCAGCCAACCTACAGTGAACTGTGTTATACAAACTGAGCCAAATGACAGTGTACTGTGCAATACAAACTGAGCCAACCAGCAATGTACATTTTAATACAAACTGAGCCAACCTACAGTGAACTGTGTAATACAAACTTAGTCAACCTACAGTGTACTGTGTAATACAAGCTGAGCCAACCTACAAGGTACTGTGTAACATAAACTGAGCCAACCTACAGTATACTGTGTAATACAAGCTCAGCCAACCTACAGTGAACTGTGTAATACAAACTGAGCCAACCTACAGTGTACTGTGTAACATAAACTGAGCCAACCTACAGTATACTGTGTAATACAAATTGAGACAACCTGCAGTTTACTGTGTAATACAGACTGAGCCAACCTACAGTGAACTGTGTAATACAAACCGAGCCAACATACAGTGTACTGTGTAATACAAACTGAGCCAACCTACAGTGTACTGTGTAATGCAAATTGAGGCAACCTACTTTGTGCTGTGTAATACAAACTGAGCCAAAATACAGTGAACTTTGTAATACAAACTGAGCCAACCTACAGTGTAAAGTGTAACATAAAATCAGTCAACCTATAGTGTTCTGTATAATACAAACTGAGACAACATGCAGTTTACTGTGTAATACAGACTGAGCCAACCTACAGTGAACTGTGCAATACAAACTGAGAGAACCTACAGGGTACTCTGTAATACAAACTGAGACAACCGACAGTGAACTGTGTAATACAATCTGAGCCAACCTATAGTATACTGTGTAATATAAACTGAGCCAACCTATAGTGAACTGTGCAATACAAACTGAGCCAAACTACAGTGTACTGTGCAATAAAAACTGAGCCAACCAGCAATGTACCATGTAATACAAACTGAGACAACCGAAAGTGAACTGTGTAATACAATCTGAGCCAACCTATAGTATACTGTGTAATATAAACTGAGCCAACCTATAGTGAACTGTGTAATACAAACTGAGCCAAACTACAGTGTACTGTGCAATAAAAACTGAGCCAACCAGCAATGTACCATGTAATACAAACTGAGCCAACCTACAGTGAACTGTGTAATACAAACTTAGTCAACCTACAGTGTACTGTGTAATACAAATTGAGCCAACCTACTGTTTACTGTGTAATACAAACTGAGCCAAAATACCGTGAACTGTGTAATACAAACTGAGCCAACCTACAGTGTACAGTATAACATAAAATGAGTCAACCTATAATGTACAGTGTAACACAAACTGAGCCCACCTACAGTGTACTGTGCAATACAAACTGAGCCAACCTACAGTGTACTGTGTAATACAAACTGAGCCAACCTACAGTGTACTGTGTAACATAAACTGGGACAGCCCACAGTGTACTGTGTAATACAACCTGAGCCAACCTACAGTGTACTGTGTAATACAAACGGAGCCAACCTACAGTGTACTGTGTAACATAAACTGAGTCAACCTACAGTGTACTGTGTAATACAAACTGAGCTAACCTGCAGTGTACTGTGTAACATAAACTGGGACAGCCTACAGTGTGCTGTGTAATACAACCTGAGCCAACCTACAGTGTACTGTGTAATACAAACTGAGCCAACCTACACTGAACTGTGTAATACAAACTGAGGCAACCTACAGTGTACTGTGTAACATAAACTGAGTCAACCTACAGAGTACGATGTAATTCAAACTGAGCGAACCTACAGTGTACTGTGTAATACAAACTCAGCCAACCTACAGTGAACTGTGTTATACAAACGGAGCTAAATGACAGTGTACTGTGCAATACAAACTGAGCCAACCAGCAATGTACATTTTAATACAAACTGAGCCAACCTACAGTGAACTGTGTAATACAAACTTAGTCAACCTACAGTGTACTGTGTAATACAAGCTGAGCCAACCTACAAGGTACTCTGTAACATAAACTGAGCCAACCTACAGTATACTGTGTAATACAAACTGAGCCAACCTACACTGAACTGTGTAATACAAACTGAGGCAACCTACAGTGTACTGTGTAACATAAACTGAGTCAACCTACAGAGTACGATGTAATTCAAACTGAGCGAACCTACAGTGTACTGTGTAATACAAACTCAGCCAACCTACAGTGAACTGTGTTATACAAACTGAGCCAAATGACAGTGTACTGTGCAATACAAACTGAGCCAACCAGCAATGTACATTTTAATACAAACTGAGCCAACCTACAGTGAACTGTGTAATACAAACTTAGTCAACCTACAGTGTACTGTGTAATACAAGCTGAGCCAACCTACAAGGTACTGTGTAACATAAACTGAGCCAACCTACAGTATACTGTGTAATACAAGCTCAGCCAACCTACAGTGAACTGTGTAATACAAACTGAGCCAACCTACAGTGTACTGTTTAATATAAACTGAGCCAACCTACAGTATGCTGTGTAATACAAATTGAGACAACCTGCAGTTTACTGTGTAATACAGACTGAGCCAACCTACAGTGAACTGTGTAATACAAACCGAGCCAACCTACAGTGTACTGTGTAATACAAACTGAGCCAACCTACAGTGTACTGTGTAATGCAAATTGAGGCAACCTACTGTGTGCTGTGTAATACAAACTGAGCCAAAATACAGTGAACTTTGTAATTCAAACTGAGCCAACCTACAGTGTTAAATGTAACATAAAATCAGTCAACCTATAGTGTTCTGTGTAATACAAACTGCGACAACCTGCAGTTTACTGTGTAATACAGACTGAACCAACCTACAGTGAACTGTGTAATACAAACTGAGACAACCTACAGGGTACTCTGTAATACAAACTGAGCCAACCTACAGTGAACTGTGTAATACAAACTGAGCCAACCTATAGTATACTGTGTAATATAAACTGAGCCAACCTACAGTGAACTGTGTAATACAAACTTAGTCAACCTACAGTGTACTGTGTAATACAAATTGAGCCAACCTACTGTTTACTGTGTAATACAAACTGAGACAAAATACAGTGAACTGTGTAATACAAACTGAGCCAACCTACAGTGTACAGTATAACATAAAATGAGTCAACCTATAATGTACAGTGTAACACAAACTGAGCCAACCTACAGTGTACTGTGCAATACAAACTGAGCCAACCTACAGTGTACTGTGTAATACAAACTGAGCCAACCTACAGTGTACTGTGTAATATAAACTGAGCTAACCTGCAGTGTACTGTGTAACATAAACTGGGACAGCCCACAGTGTACTGTGTAATACAACCTGAGCCAACCTACAGTGTACTGTGTAATACAAACGGAGCCAACCTACAGTGTACTGTGTAACATAAACTGAGTCAACCTACAGTGTACAGTGCAATACAAATTGAGCCAACCTACAGTGAACGGTGTGATTCAAATTGAGCCAACCTATAGTGTACTGTGTAACATAAACTGAGCCAACGTATAGTGTACTGTGTAACATAAACTGAGCCAACCTACAGTGTACTGTGTAATACAAACTGAGCCAAAATACATTGAACTGTGTAATGCAAACTGAACCAACCTACAGTGTACTGTGTAACATAAACTGAGTCAACCTACAGTGTACTGTGAAATACAAGTTGAGCCAACCGACAGTGTATTGTGTAATACAAATTGAGCCAACCTACACTGTATTGTGTAATACAAACTGAGCCAACCTACACTGAACTCTGTAATACAAACTGAGACAACCTACAGTGAACTGTGTAATACAATCTGAGCCAACCTATAGTATACTGTGTAATATAAACTGAGCCAACCTATAGTGAAGTGTGTAATACAAACTGAGCCAAACTACAGTGTACTGTGCAATAAAAACTTAGCCAACCAGCAATGTACCATGTAATACAAACTGAGCCAACCTACAGTGAACTGTGTAATACAAACTTAGTCAACCTACAGTGTACTGTGTAATACAAATTGAGCCAACCTACTGTTTACTGTGTAATACAAACTGAGCCAAAATACCGTGAACTGTGTAATACAAACTGAGCCAACCTACAGTGTACTGTGTAACATAAACTGGGACAGCCTACAGTGTGCTGTGTAATACAACCTGAGCCAACCTACAGTGTACTGTGTAATACAAACTGAGCCAACCTACACTGAACTGTGTAATACAACCTGAGCCAACCTACAGTGTACTGTGTAATACAAACGGAGCCAACCTACAGTGTACTGTGTAATACAAGCTGAACCAACCTACAGTGAACTGTGTAATACAAACTGAGCCAACCTACAGTGCACTGTGTAACATAAACTGAGTCAACCTATAGTGTACTGTGTAATACAAACTGAGCTAACCTACAGTGTACTGTGTAACATAAACTGAGCCTACCTACAGCGTACTCTGTAACATAAACTGAGCCAACGTACAGTATACTGTGTAAAACAAACTAGCCAACCTACAGTGTACTCTGTAATACAAGTTGAGCCAACCGACAGTGTATTGTGTAATACAAATTGAGCCAACCTACACTGAACTGTGTAATACAAACTGAGGCAATCTACAGCGTACTCTGTAACATAACTGAGCCAACGTACAGTATATGTGTAAAACAAACTAGCCAACCCACAGTGTACTCTGCAATACAAGTTGAGCCAACCGACAGTGTATTGTGTAATACAAATTGAGCCAACCTACACTGTATTGTGTAATATAAACTGAGCCAACCTACACTGAACTGTGTAATACAAACTGAGGCAACCTACAGTGTACTGTGTAACATAAACTGAGTCAACCTACAGAGTACGATGTAATTCAAACTGAGTGAACCTACAGTGTACTGTGTAATACAAACTCAGCCAACCTACAGTGAACTGTGTTATACAAACTGAGCCAAATGACAGTGTACTGTGCAATACAAACTGAGCCAACCAGCAATGTACATTTTAATACAAACTGAGCCAACCTACAGTGAACTGTGTAATACAAACTTAGTCAACCTACAGTGTACTGTGTAATACAAGCTGAGCCAACCTACAAGGTACTGTGTAACATAAACTGAGCCAACCTACAGTATACTGTGTAATACAAGCTCAGCCAACCTACAGTGAACTGTGTAATACAAACTGAGCCAACCTACAGTGTACTGTGTAACATAAACTGAGCCAACCTACAGTATACTGTGTAATACAAATTGAGACAACCTGCAGTTTACTGTGTAATACAGACTGAGCCAACCTACAGTGAACTGTGTAATACAAACCGAGCCAACCTACAGTGTACTGTGTAATACAAACTGAGCCAACCTACAGTGTACTGTGTAATGCAAATTGAGGCAACCTACTTTGTGCTGTGTAATACAAACTGAGCCAAAATACAGTGAACTTTGTAATACAAACTGAGCCAACCTACAGTGTAAAGTGTAACATAAAATCAGTCAACCTATAGTGTTCTGTATAATACAAACTGAGACAACATGCAGTTTACTGTGTAATACAGACTGAGCCAACCTACAGTGAACTGTGCAATACAAACTGAGAGAACCTACAGGGTACTCTGTAATACAAACTGAGACAACCGACAGTGAACTGTGTAATACAATCTGAGCCAACCTATAGTATACTGTGTAATATAAACTGAGCCAACCTATAGTGAACTGTGCAATACAAACTGAGCCAAACTACAGTGTACTGTGCAATAAAAACTGAGCCAACCAGCAATGTACCATGTAATACAAACTGAGACAACCGACAGTGAACTGTGTAATACAATCTGAGCCAACCTATAGTATACTGTGTAATATAAACTGAGCCAACCTATAGTGAACTGTGTAATACAAACTGAGCCAAACTACAGTGTACTGTGCAATAAAAACTGAGCCAACCAGCAATGTACCATGTAATACAAACTGAGCCAACCTACAGTGATCTGTGTAATACAAACTTAGTCAACCTACAGTGTACTGTGTAATACAAATTGAGCCAACCTACTGTTTACTGTGTAATACAAACTGAGCCAAAATACCGTGAACTGTGTAATACAAACTGAGCCAACCTACAGTGTACAGTATAACATAAAATGAGTCAACCTATAATGTACAGTGTAACACAAACTGAGCCCACCTACAGTGTACTGTGCAATACAAACTGAGCCAACCTACAGTGTACTGTGTAATACAAACTGAGCCAACCTACAGTGTACTGTGTAACATAAACTGGGACAGCCCACAGTGTACTGTGTAATACAACCTGAGCCAACCTACAGTGTACTGTGTAATACAAACGGAGCCAACCTACAGTGTACTGTGTAACATAAACTGAGTCAACCTACAGTGTACTGTGTAATACAAACTGAGCTAACCTGCAGTGTACTGTGTAACATAAACTGGGACAGCCTACAGTGTGCTGTGTAATACAACCTGAGCCAACCTACAGTGTACTGTGTAATACAAACTGAGCCAACCTACACTGAACTGTGTAATACAAACTGAGGCAACCTACAGTGTACTGTGTAACATAAACTGAGTCAACCTACAGAGTACGATGTAATTCAAACTGAGCGAACCTACAGTGTACTCTGTAATACAAACTCAGCCAACCTACAGTGAACTGTGTTATACAAACGGAGCCAAATGACAGTGTACTGTGCAATTCAAACTGAGCCAACCAGCAATGTACATTTTAATACAAACTGAGCCAACCTACAGTGAACTGTGTAATACAAACTTAGTCAACCTACAGTGTACTGTGTAATACAAGCTGAGCCAACCTACAAGGTACTCTGTAACATAAACTGAGCCAACCTACAGTATACTGTGTAATACAAACTGAGCCAACCTACACTGAACTGTGTAATACAAACTGAGGCAACCTACAGTGTACTGTGTAACATAAACTGAGTCAACCTACAGAGTACGATGTAATTCAAACTGAGCGAACCTACAGTGTACTGTGTAATACAAACTCAGCCAACCTACAGTGAACTGTGTTATACAAACTGAGCCAAATGACAGTGTACTGTGCAATACAAACTGAGCCAACCAGCAATGTACATTTTAATACAAACTGAGCCAACCTACAGTGAACTGTGTAATACAAACTTAGTCAACCTACAGTGTACTGTGTAATACAAGCTGAGCCAACCTACAAGGTACTGTGTAACATAAACTGAGCCAACCTACAGTATACTGTGTAATACAAGCTCAGCCAACCTACAGTGAACTGTGTAATACAAACTGAGCCAACCTACAGTGTACTGTTTAATATAAACTGAGCCAACCTACAGTATACTGTGTAATACAAATTGAGACAACCTGCAGTTTACTGTGTAATACAGACTGAGCAAACCTACAGTGAACTGTGTAATACAAACCGAGCCAACCAACAGTGTACTGTGTAATACAAACTGAGCCAACCTACAGTGTACTGTGTAACGCAAATTGAGGCAACCTACTGTGTGCTGTGTAATACAAACTGAGCCAAAATACAGTGAACTTTGTAATTCAAACTGAGCCAACCTACAGTGTTAAATGTAACATAAAATCAGTCAACCTATAGTGTTCTGTGTAATACAAACTGCGACAACCTGCAGTTTACTGTGTAATACAGACTGAGCCAACCTACAGTGAACTGTGTAATACAAACTGAGACAACCTACAGGGTACTCTGTAATACAAACTGAGCCAACCTACAGTGAACTGTGTAATACAAACTGAGCCAACCTATAGTATACTGTGTAATATAAACTGAGCCAACCTACAGTGAACTGTGTAATACAAACTTAGTCAACCTACAGTGTACTGTGTAATACAAATTGAGCCAACCTACTGTTTACTGTGTAATACAAACTGAGACAAAATACAGTGAACTGTGTAATACAAACTGAGCCAACCTACAGTGTACAGTATAACATAAAATGAGTCAACCTATAATGTACAGTGTAACACAAACTGAGCCAACCTACAGTGTACTGTGCAATACAAACTGAGCCAACCTACAGTGTACTGTGTAATACAAACTGAGCCAACCTACAGTGTACTGTGTAATATAAACTGAGCTAACCTGCAGTGTACTGTGTAACATAAACTGGGACAGCCCACAGTGTACTGTGTAATACAACCTGAGCCAACCTACAGTGTACTGTGTAATACAAACGGAGCCAACCTACAGTGTACTGTGTAACATAAACTGAGTCAACCTACAGTGTACTGTGTAATACAAACTGAGCTAACCTGCAGTGTACTGTGTAACATAAACTGGGACAGCCTACAGTGTGCTGTGTAATACAACCTGAGCCAACCTACAGTGTACTGTGTAATACAAACTGAGCCAACCTACACTGAACTGTGTAATACAAACTGAGGCAACCTACAGTGTACTGTGTAACATAAACTGAGTCAACCTACAGAGTACGATGTAATTCAAACTGAGCGAACCTACAGTGTACTCTGTAATACAAACTCAGCCAACCTACAGTGAACTGTGTTATACAAACGGAGCCAAATGACAGTGTACTGTGCAATACAAACTGAGCCAACCAGCAATGTACATTTTAATACAAACTGAGCCAACCTACAGTGAACTGTGTAATACAAACTTAGTCAACCTACAGTGTACTGTGTAATACAAGCTGAGCCAACCTACAAGGTACTCTGTAACATAAACTGAGCCAACCTACAGTATACTGTGTAATACAAACTGAGCCAACCTACACTGAACTGTGTAATACAAATTGAGGCAACCTACAGTGTACTGTGTAACATAAACTGAGTCAACCTACAGAGTACGATGTAATTCAAACTGAGCGAACCTACAGTGTACTGTGTAATACAAACTCAGCCAACCTACAGTGAACTGTGTTATACAAACTGAGCCAAATGACAGTGTACTGTGCAATACAAACTGAGCCAACCAGCAATGTACATTTTAATACAAACTGAGCCAACCTACAGTGAACTGTGTAATACAAACTTAGTCAACCTACAGTGTACTGTGTAATACAAGCTGAGCCAACCTACAAGGTACTGTGTAACATAAACTGAGCCAACCTACAGTATACTGTGTAATACAAGCTCAGCCAACCTACAGTGAACTGTGTAATACAAACTGAGCCAACCTACAGTGTACTGTTTAATATAAACTGAGCCAACCTACAGTATACTGTGTAATACAAATTGAGACAACCTGCAGTTTACTGTGTAATACAGACTGAGCCAACCTACAGTGAACTGTGTAATACAAACCGAGCCAACCAACAGTGTACTGTGTAATACAAACTGAGCCAACCTACAGTGTACTGTGTAACGCAAATTGAGGCAACCTACTGTGTGCTGTGTAATACAAACTGAGCCAAAATACAGTGAACTTTGTAATTCAAACTGAGCCAACCTACAGTGTTAAATGTAACATAAAATCAGTCAACCTATAGTGTTCTGTGTAATACAAACTGCGACAACCTGCAGTTTACTGTGTAATACAGACTGAGCCAACCTACAGTGAACTGTGTAATACAAACTGAGACAACCTACAGGGTACTCTGTAATACAAACTGAGCCAACCTACAGTGAACTGTGTAATACAAACTGAGCCAACCTATAGTATACTGTGTAATATAAACTGAGCCAACCTACAGTGAACTGTGTAATACAAACTTAGTCAACCTACAGTGTACTGTGTAATACAAATTGAGCCAACCTACTGTTTACTGTGTAATACAAACTGAGACAAAATACAGTGAACTGTGTAATACAAACTGAGCCAACCTACAGTGTACAGTATAACATAAAATGAGTCAACCTATAATGTACAGTGTAACACAAACTGAGCCAACCTACAGTGTACTGTGCAATAGAAACTGAGCCAACCTACAGTGTACTGTGTAATACAAACTGAGCCAACCTACAGTGTACTGTGTAATATAAACTGAGCTAACCTGCAGTGTACTGTGTAACATAAACTGGGACAGCCCACAGTGTACTGTGTAATACAACCTGAGCCAACCTACAGTGTACTGTGTAATACAAACGGAGCCAACCTACAGTGTACTGTGTAACATAAACTGAGTCAACCTACAGTGTACAGTGCAATACAAATTGAGCCAACCTACAGTGAACGGTGTGATTCAAATTGAGCCAACCTATAGTGTACTGTGTAACATAAACTGAGCCAACGTATAGTGTACTGTGTAACATAAACTGAGCCAACCTACAGTGTACTGTGTAATACAAACTGAGCCAACCTACAGTATACTGTGTAATACAAACTGAGCCAAAATAAATTGAACTGTGTAATGCAAACTGAACCAACCTACAGTGTACTGTGTAACATAAACTGAGTCAACCTACAGTGTACTGTGAAATACAAGTTGAGCCAACCGACAGTGTATTGTGTAATACAAATTGAGCCAACCTACACTGTATTGTGTAATACAAACTGAGCCAACCTACACTGAACTCTGTAATACAAACTGAGACAACCTACAGTGAACTGTGTAATACAATCTGAGCCAACCTATAGTATACTGTGTAATATAAACTGAGCCAACCTATAGTGAAGTGTGTAATACAAACTGAGCCAAACTACAGTGTACTGTGCAATAAAAACTTAGCCAACCAGCAATGTACCATGTAATACAAACTGAGCCAACCTACAGTGAACTGTGTAATACAAACTTAGTCAACCTACAGTGTACTGTGTAATACAAATTGAGCCAACCTACTGTTTACTGTGTAATACAAACTGAGCCAAAATACCGTGAACTGTGTAATACAAACTGAGCCAACCTACAGTGTACTGTGTAACATAAACTGGGACAGCCTGCAGTGTGCTGTGTAATACAACCTGAGCCAACCTACAGTGTACTGTGTAATACAAACTGAGCCAACCTACACTGAACTGTGTAATACAACCTGAGCCAACCTACAGTGTACTGTGTAATACAAACGGAGCCAACCTACAGTGTACTGTGTAATACAAGCTGAACCAACCTACAGTGAACTGTGTAATACAAACTGAGCCAACCTACAGTGCACTGTGTAACATAAACTGAGTCAACCTATAGTGTACTGTGTAATACAAACTGAGCTAACCTACAGTGTACTGTGTAACATAAACTGAGCCTACCTACAGCGTACTCTGTAACATAAACTGAGCCAACGTACAGTATACTGTGTAAAACAAACTAGCCAACCTACAGTGTACTCTGTAATACAAGTTGAGCCAACCGACAGTGTATTGTGTAATACAAATTGAGCCAACCTACACTGAACTGTGTAATACAAACTGAGGCAATCTACAGCGTACTCTGTAACATAACTGAGCCAACGTACAGTATATGTGTAAAACAAACTAGCCAACCCACAGTGTACTCTGCAATACAAGTTGAGCCAACCGACAGTGTATTGTGTAATACAAATTGAGCCAACCTACACTGTATTGTGTAATATAAACTGAGCCAACCTACACTGAACTGTGTAATACAAACTGAGGCAACCTACAGTGTACTGTGTAACATAAACTGAGTCAACCTACAGAGTACGATGTAATTCAAACTGAGTGAACCTACAGTGTACTGTGTAATACAAACTCAGCCAACCTACAGTGAACTGTGTTATACAAACTGAGCCAAATGACAGTGTACTGTGCAATACAAACTGAGCCAACCAGCAATGTACATTTTAATACAAACTGAGCCAACCTACAGTGAACTGTGTAATACAAACTTAGTCAACCTACAGTGTACTGTGTAATACAAGCTGAGCCAACCTACAAGGTACTGTGTAACATAAACTGAGCCAACCTACAGTATACTGTGTAATACAAGCTCAGCCAACCTACAGTGAACTGTGTAATACAAACTGAGCCAACCTACAGTGTACTGTGTAACATAAACTGAGCCAACCTACAGTATACCGTGTAATACAAATTGAGACAACCTGCAGTTTACTGTGTAATACAGACTGAGCCAACCTACAGTGAACTGTGTAATACAAACCGAGCCAACCTACAGTGTACTGTGTAATACAAACTGAGCCAACCTACAGTGTACTGTGTAATGCAAATTGAGGCAACCTACTTTGTGCTGTGTAATACAAACTGAGCCAAAATACAGTGAACTTTGTAATACAAACTGAGCCAACCTACAGTGTAAAGTGTAACATAAAATCAGTCAACCTATAGTGTTCTGTATAATACAAACTGAGACAACATGCAGTTTACTGTGTAATACAGACTGAGCCAACCTACAGTGAACTGTGCAATACAAACTGAGAGAACCTACAGGGTACTCTGTAATACAAACTGAGACAACCGACAGTGAACTGTGTAATACAATCTGAGCCAACCTATAGTATACTGTGTAATATAAACTGAGCCAACCTATAGTGAACTGTGTAATACAAACTGAGCCAAACTACAGTGTACTGTGCAATAAAAACTGAGCCAACCAGCAATGTACCATGTAATACAAACTGAGACAACCGACAGTGAACTGTGTAATACAATCTGAGCCAACCTATAGTATACTGTGTAATATAAACTGAGCCAACCTATAGTGAACTGTGTAATACAAACTGAGCCAAACTACAGTGTACTGTGCAATAAAAACTGAGCCAACCAGCAATGTACCATGTAATACAAACTGAGCCAACCTACAGTGATCTGTGTAATACAAACTTAGTCAACCTACAGTGTACTGTGTAATACAAATTGAGCCAACCTACTGTTTACTGTGTAATACAAACTGAGCCAAAATACCGTGAACTGTGTAATACAAACTGAGCCAACCTACAGTGTACAGTATAACATAAAATGAGTCAACCTATAATGTACAGTGTAACACAAACTGAGCCCACCTACAGTGTACTGTGCAATACAAACTGAGCCAACCTACAGTGTACTGTGTAATACAAACTGAGCCAACCTACAGTGTACTGTGTAACATAAACTGGGACAGCCCACAGTGTACTGTGTAATACAACCTGAGCCAACCTACAGTGTACTGTGTAATACAAACGGAGCCAACCTACAGTGTACTGTGTAACATAAACTGAGTCAACCTACAGTGTACTGTGTAATACAAACTGAGCTAACCTGCAGTGTACTGTGTAACATAAACTGGGACAGCCTACAGTGTGCTGTGTAATACAACCTGAGCCAACCTACAGTGTACTGTGTAATACAAACTGAGCCAACCTACACTGAACTGTGTAATACAAACTGAGGCAACCTACAGTGTACTGTGTAACATAAACTGAGTCAACCTACAGAGTACGATGTAATTCAAACTGAGCGAACCTACAGTGTACTCTGTAATACAAACTCAGCCAACCTACAGTGAACTGTGTTATACAAACGGAGCCAAATGACAGTGTACTGTGCAATACAAACTGAGCCAACCAGCAATGTACATTTTAATACAAACTGAGCCAACCTACAGTGAACTGTGTAATACAAACTTAGTCAACCTACAGTGTACTGTGTAATACAAGCTGAGCCAACCTACAAGGTACTCTGTAACATAAACTGAGCCAACCTACAGTATACTGTGTAATACAAACTGAGCCAACCTACACTGAACTGTGTAATACAAACTGAGGCAACCTACAGTGTACTGTGTAATACAGACTGAGCCAACCTACAGTGAACTGTGTAATACAAACTGAGACAACCTACAGGGTACTCTGTAATACAAACTGAGACAACCTACAGTGAACTGTGTAATACAATCTGAGCCAACCTATAGTATACTGTGTAATATAAACTGAGCCAACCTATAGTGAACTGTGTAATACAAACTGAGCCAAACTACAGTGTACTGTGCAATAAAAACTGAGCCAACCAGCAATGTACCATGTAATACAAACTGAGCCAACCTACAGTGAACTGTGTAATACAAACTTAGTCAACCTACAGTGTACTGTGTAATACAAATTGAGCCAACCTACTGTTTACTGTGTAATACAAACTGAGCCAAAATACCGTGAACTGTGTAATACAAACTGAGCCAACCTACAGTGTACAGTATAACATAAAATGAGTCAACCTACAATGTACAGTGTAACACAAACTGAGCCCAGCTACAGTGTACTGTGTAATACAAACTGAGCCAACCTACAGTGTACTGTGTAATACAAACTGAGCCAACCTACAGTGTACTGTGTAATATAAACTGAGCTAACCTGCAGTGTACTGTGTAACATAAACTGGGACAGCCTACAGTGTGCTGTGTAATACAACCTGAGCCAACCTACAGTGTACTGTGTAATACAAACTGAGCCAACCTACACTGAACTGTGTAATACAAACTGAGGCAACCTACAGTGTACTGTGTAACATAAACTGAGTCAACCTACAGAGTACGATGTAATTCAAACTGAGCGAACCTACAGTGTACTGTGTAATACAAACTCAGCCAACCTACAGTGAACTGTTGTATACAAACGGAGCCAAATGACAGTGTACTGTGCAATACAAACTGAGCCAACCAGCAATGTACATTTTAATACAAACTGAGCCAAACTACAGTGAACTGTGTAATACAAACTTAGTCAACCTACAGTGTACTGTGTAATACAAGCTGAGCCAACCTACAAGGTACTGTGTAACATAAACTGAGCCAACCTACAGTATACTGTGTAATACAAGCTCAGCCAACCTACAGTGAACTGTGTAATACAAACTGAGCCAACCTACAGTGTACTGTGTAATATAAACTGAGCCAACCTACAGTATACTGTGTAATACAAATTGAGACAACCTGCAGTTTACTGTGTAATACAGACTGAGCCAACCTACAGTGAACTGTGTAATACAAACCGAGCCAACCTACAGTGTACTGTGTAATACAAACTGAGCCAACCTACAGTGTACTGTGTAATGCAAATTGAGGCAACCTACTGTGTGCTGTGTAATACAAACTGAGCCAAAATACAGTGAACTTTGTAATTCAAACTGAGCCAACCTACAGTGTAAAATGTAACATAAAATCAGTCAACCTATAGTGTTCTGTGTAATACAAACTGCGACAACCTGCAGTTTACTGTGTAATACAGACTGAGCCAACCTACAGTGAACTGTGTAATACAAACTGAGACAACCTACAGGGTACTCTGTAATACAAACTGAGCCAACCTACAGTGAACTGTGTAATACAAACTGAGCCAACCTATAGTATACTGTGTAATATAAACTGAGCCAACCTACAGTGAACTGTGTAATACAAACTTAGTCAACCTACAGTGTACAGTATAACATAAAATGAGTCAACCTATAATGTACAGTGTAACACAAACTGAGCCAACCTACAGTGTACTGTGCAATACAAACTGAGCCAACCTACAGTGTACTGTGTAATACAAACTGAGCCAACCTACAGTGTACTGTGTAATATAAACTGAGCTAACCTGCAGTGTACTGTGTAACATAAACTGGGACAGCCCACAGTGTACTGTGTAATACAACCTGAGCCAACCTACAGTGTACTGTGTAATACAAACGGAGCCAACCTACAGTGTACTGTGTAACATAAACTGAGTCAACCTACAGTGTACTGTGTAATACAAACTGAGCTAACCTGCAGTGTACTGTGTAACATAAACTGGGACAGCCTACAGTGTGCTGTGTAATACAACCTGAGCCAACCTACAGTGTACTGTGTAATACAAACTGAGCCAACCTACACTGAACTGTGTAATACAAACTGAGGCAACCTACAGTGTACTGTGTAACATAAACTGAGTCAACCTACAGAGTACGATGTAATTCAAACTGAGCGAACCTACAGTGTACTCTGTAATACAAACTCAGCCAACCTACAGTGAACTGTGTTATACAAACGGAGCCAAATGACAGTGTACTGTGCAATACAAACTGAGCCAACCAGCAATGTACATTTTAATACAAACTGAGCCAACCTACAGTGAACTGTGTAATACAAACTTAGTCAACCTACAGTGTACTGTGTAATACAAGCTGAGCCAACCTACAAGGTACTCTGTAACATAAACTGAGCCAACCTACAGTATACTGTGTAATACAAACTGAGCCAACCTACACTGAACTGTGTAATACAAATTGAGGCAACCTACAGTGTACTGTGTAACATAAACTGAGTCAACCTACAGAGTACGATGTAATTCAAACTGAGCGAACCTACAGTGTACTGTGTAATACAAACTCAGCCAACCTACAGTGAACTGTGTTATACAAACTGAGCCAAATGACAGTGTACTGTGCAATACAAACTGAGCCAACCAGCAATGTACATTTTAATACAAACTGAGCCAACCTACAGTGAACTGTGTAATACAAACTTAGTCAACCTACAGTGTACTGTGTAATACAAGCTGAGCCAACCTACAAGGTACTGTGTAACATAAACTGAGCCAACCTACAGTATACTGTGTAATACAAGCTCAGCCAACCTACAGTGAACTGTGTAATACAAACTGAGCCAACCTACAGTGTACTGTTTAATATAAACTGAGCCAACCTACAGTATACTGTGTAATACAAATTGAGACAACCTGCAGTTTACTGTGTAATACAGACTGAGCCAACCTACAGTGAACTGTGTAATACAAACCGAGCCAACCAACAGTGTACTGTGTAATACAAACTGAGCCAACCTACAGTGTACTGTGTAACGCAAATTGAGGCAACCTACTGTGTGCTGTGTAATACAAACTGAGCCAAAATACAGTGAACTTTGTAATTCAAACTGAGCCAACCTACAGTGTTAAATGTAACATAAAATCAGTCAACCTATAGTGTTCTGTGTAATACAAACTGCGACAACCTGCAGTTTACTGTGTAATACAGACTGAGCCAACCTACAGTGAACTGTGTAATACAAACTGAGACAACCTACAGGGTACTCTGTAATACAAACTGAGCCAACCTACAGTGAACTGTGTAATACAAACTGAGCCAACCTATAGTATACTGTGTAATATAAACTGAGCCAACCTACAGTGAACTGTGTAATACAAACTTAGTCAACCTACAGTGTACTGTGTAATACAAATTGAGCCAACCTACTGTTTACTGTGTAATACAAACTGAGACAAAATACAGTGAACTGTGTAATACAAACTGAGCCAACCTACAGTGTACAGTATAACATAAAATGAGTCAACCTATAATGTACAGTGTAACACAAACTGAGCCAACCTACAGTGTACTGTGCAATAGAAACTGAGCCAACCTACAGTGTACTGTGTAATACAAACTGAGCCAACCTACAGTGTACTGTGTAATATAAACTGAGCTAACCTGCAGTGTACTGTGTAACATAAACTGGGACAGCCCACAGTGTACTGTGTAATACAACCTGAGCCAACCTACAGTGTACTGTGTAATACAAACGGAGCCAACCTACAGTGTACTGTGTAACATAAACTGAGTCAACCTACAGTGTACAGTGCAATACAAATTGAGCCAACCTACAGTGAACGGTGTGATTCAAATTGAGCCAACCTATAGTGTACTGTGTAACATAAACTGAGCCAACGTATAGTGTACTGTGTAACATAAACTGAGCCAACCTACAGTGTACTGTGTAATACAAACTGAGCCAACCTACAGTATACTGTGTAATACAAACTGAGCCAAAATAAATTGAACTGTGTAATGCAAACTGAACCAACCTACAGTGTACTGTGTAACATAAACTGAGTCAACCTACAGTGTACTGTGAAATACAAGTTGAGCCAACCGACAGTGTATTGTGTAATACAAATTGAGCCAACCTACACTGTATTGTGTAATACAAACTGAGCCAACCTACACTGAACTCTGTAATACAAACTGAGACAACCTACAGTGAACTGTGTAATACAATCTGAGCCAACCTATAGTATACTGTGTAATATAAACTGAGCCAACCTATAGTGAAGTGTGTAATACAAACTGAGCCAAACTACAGTGTACTGTGCAATAAAAACTTAGCCAACCAGCAATGTACCATGTAATACAAACTGAGCCAACCTACAGTGAACTGTGTAATACAAACTTAGTCAACCTACAGTGTACTGTGTAATACAAATTGAGCCAACCTACTGTTTACTGTGTAATACAAACTGAGCCAAAATACCGTGAACTGTGTAATACAAACTGAGCCAACCTACAGTGTACTGTGTAACATAAACTGGGACAGCCTGCAGTGTGCTGTGTAATACAACCTGAGCCAACCTACAGTGTACTGTGTAATACAAACTGAGCCAACCTACACTGAACTGTGTAATACAACCTGAGCCAACCTACAGTGTACTGTGTAATACAAACGGAGCCAACCTACAGTGTACTGTGTAATACAAGCTGAACCAACCTACAGTGAACTGTGTAATACAAACTGAGCCAACCTACAGTGCACTGTGTAACATAAACTGAGTCAACCTATAGTGTACTGTGTAATACAAACTGAGCTAACCTACAGTGTACTGTGTAACATAAACTGAGCCTACCTACAGCGTACTCTGTAACATAAACTGAGCCAACGTACAGTATACTGTGTAAAACAAACTAGCCAACCTACAGTGTACTCTGTAATACAAGTTGAGCCAACCGACAGTGTATTGTGTAATACAAATTGAGCCAACCTACACTGAACTGTGTAATACAAACTGAGGCAATCTACAGCGTACTCTGTAACATAACTGAGCCAACGTACAGTATATGTGTAAAACAAACTAGCCAACCCACAGTGTACTCTGCAATACAAGTTGAGCCAACCGACAGTGTATTGTGTAATACAAATTGAGCCAACCTACACTGTATTGTGTAATATAAACTGAGCCAACCTACACTGAACTGTGTAATACAAACTGAGGCAACCTACAGTGTACTGTGTAACATAAACTGAGTCAACCTACAGAGTACGATGTAATTCAAACTGAGTGAACCTACAGTGTACTGTGTAATACAAACTCAGCCAACCGACAGTGAACTGTGTTATACAAACTGAGCCAAATGACAGTGTACTGTGCAATACAAACTGAGCCAACCAGCAATGTACATTTTAATACAAACTGAGCCAACCTACAGTGAACTGTGTAATACAAACTTAGTCAACCTACAGTGTACTGTGTAATACAAGCTGAGCCAACCTACAAGGTACTGTGTAACATAAACTGAGCCAACCTACAGTATACTGTGTAATACAAGCTCAGCCAACCTACAGTGAACTGTGTAATACAAACTGAGCCAACCTACAGTGTACTGTGTAACATAAACTGAGCCAACCTACAGTATACCGTGTAATACAAATTGAGACAACCTGCAGTTTACTGTGTAATACAGACTGAGCCAACCTACAGTGAACTGTGTAATACAAACCGAGCCAACCTACAGTGTACTGTGTAATACAAACTGAGCCAACCTACAGTGTACTGTGTAATGCAAATTGAGGCAACCTACTTTGTGCTGTGTAATACAAACTGAGCCAAAATACAGTGAACTTTGTAATACAAACTGAGCCAACCTACAGTGTAAAGTGTAACATAAAATCAGTCAACCTATAGTGTTCTGTATAATACAAACTGAGACAACATGCAGTTTACTGTGTAATACAGACTGAGCCAACCTACAGTGAACTGTGCAATACAAACTGAGAGAACCTACAGGGTACTCTGTAATACAAACTGAGACAACCGACAGTGAACTGTGTAATACAATCTGAGCCAACCTATAGTATACTGTGTAATATAAACTGAGCCAACCTATAGTGAACTGTGTAATACAAACTGAGCCAAACTACAGTGTACTGTGCAATAAAAACTGAGCCAACCAGCAATGTACCATGTAATACAAACTGAGACAACCGACAGTGAACTGTGTAATACAATCTGAGCCAACCTATAGTATACTGTGTAATATAAACTGAGCCAACCTATAGTGAACTGTGTAATACAAACTGAGCCAAACTACAGTGTACTGTGCAATAAAAACTGAGCCAACCAGCAATGTACCATGTAATACAAACTGAGCCAACCTACAGTGATCTGTGTAATACAAACTTAGTCAACCTACAGTGTACTGTGTAATACAAATTGAGCCAACCTACTGTTTACTGTGTAATACAAACTGAGCCAAAATACCGTGAACTGTGTAATACAAACTGAGCCAACCTACAGTGTACAGTATAACATAAAATGAGTCAACCTATAATGTACAGTGTAACACAAACTGAGCCCACCTACAGTGTACTGTGCAATACAAACTGAGCCAACCTACAGTGTACTGTGTAATACAAACTGAGCCAACCTACAGTGTACGGTGTAACATAAACTGGGACAGCCCACAGTGTACTGTGTAATACAACCTGAGCCAACCTACAGTGTACTGTGTAATACAAACGGAGCCAACCTACAGTGTACTGTGTAACATAAACTGAGTCAACCTACAGTGTACTGTGTAATACAAACTGAGCTAACCTGCAGTGTACTGTGTAACATAAACTGGGACAGCCTACAGTGTGCTGTGTAATACAACCTGAGCCAACCTACAGTGTACTGTGTAATACAAACTGAGCCAACCTACACTGAACTGTGTAATACAAACTGAGGCAACCTACAGTGTACTGTGTAACATAAACTGAGTCAACCTACAGAGTACGATGTAATTCAAACTGAGCGAACCTACAGTGTACTCTGTAATACAAACTCAGCCAACCTACAGTGAACTGTGTTATACAAACGGAGCCAAATGACAGTGTACTGTGCAATACAAACTGAGCCAACCAGCAATGTACATTTTAATACAAACTGAGCCAACCTACAGTGAACTGTGTAATACAAACTTAGTCAACCTACAGTGTACTGTGTAATACAAGCTGAGCCAACCTACAAGGTACTCTGTAACATAAACTGAGCCAACCTACAGTATACTGTGTAATACAAACTGAGCCAACCTACACTGAACTGTGTAATACAAACTGAGGCAACCTACAGTGTACTGTGTAATACAGACTGAGCCAACCTACAGTGAACTGTGTAATACAAACTGAGACAACCTACAGGGTACTCTGTAATACAAACTGAGACAACCTACAGTGAACTGTGTAATACAATCTGAGCCAACCTATAGTATACTGTGTAATATAAACTGAGCCAACCTATAGTGAACTGTGTAATACAAACTGAGCCAAACTACAGTGTACTGTGCAATAAAAACTGAGCCAACCAGCAATGTACCATGTAATACAAACTGAGCCAACCTACAGTGAACTGTGTAATACAAACTTAGTCAACCTACAGTGTACTGTGTAATACAAATTGAGCCAACCTACTGTTTACTGTGTAATACAAACTGAGCCAAAATACCGTGAACTGTGTAATACAAACTGAGCCAACCTACAGTGTACAGTATAACATAAAATGAGTCAACCTACAATGTACAGTGTAACACAAACTGAGCCCAGCTACAGTGTACTGTGTAATACAAACTGAGCCAACCTACAGTGTACTGTGTAATACAAACTGAGCCAACCTACAGTGTACTGTGTAATATAAACTGAGCTAACCTGCAGTGTACTGTGTAACATAAACTGGGACAGCCTACAGTGTGCTGTGTAATACAACCTGAGCCAACCTACAGTGTACTGTGTAATACAAACTGAGCCAACCTACACTGAACTGTGTAATACAAACTGAGGCAACCTACAGTGTACTGTGTAACATAAACTGAGTCAACCTACAGAGTACGATGTAATTCAAACTGAGCGAACCTACAGTGTACTGTGTAATACAAACTCAGCCAACCTACAGTGAACTGTTGTATACAAACGGAGCCAAATGACAGTGTACTGTGCAATACAAACTGAGCCAACCAGCAATGTACATTTTAATACAAACTGAGCCAAACTACAGTGAACTGTGTAATACAAACTTAGTCAACCTACAGTGTACTGTGTAATACAAGCTGAGCCAACCTACAAGGTACTGTGTAACATAAACTGAGCCAACCTACAGTATACTGTGTAATACAAGCTCAGCCAACCTACAGTGAACTGTGTAATACAAACTGAGCCAACCTACAGTGTACTGTGTAATATAAACTGAGCCAACCTACAGTATACTGTGTAATACAAATTGAGACAACCTGCAGTTTACTGTGTAATACAGACTGAGCCAACCTACAGTGAACTGTGTAATACAAACCGAGCCAACCTACAGTGTACTGTGTAATACAAACTGAGCCAACCTACAGTGTACTGTGTAATGCAAATTGAGGCAACCTACTGTGTGCTGTGTAATACAAACTGAGCCAAAATACAGTGAACTTTGTAATTCAAACTGAGCCAACCTACAGTGTAAAATGTAACATAAAATCAGTCAACCTATAGTGTTCTGTGTAATACAAACTGCGACAACCTGCAGTTTACTGTGTAATACAGACTGAGCCAACCTACAGTGAACTGTGTAATACAAACTGAGACAACCTACAGGGTACTCTGTAATACAAACTGAGCCAACCTACAGTGAACTGTGTAATACAAACTGAGCCAACCTATAGTATACTGTGTAATATAAACTGAGCCAACCTACAGTGAACTGTGTAATACAAACTTAGTCAACCTACAGTGTACTGTGTAATACAAATTGAGCCAACCTACTGTTTACTGTGTAATACAAACTGAGACAAAATACAGTGAACTGTGTAATACAAACTGAGCCAACCTACAGTGTACAGTATAACATAAAATGAGTCAACCTATAATGTACAGTGTAACACAAACTGAGCCAACCTACAGTGTACTGTGCAATACAAACTGAGCCAACCTACAGTGTACTGTGTAATACAAACTGAGCCAACCTACAGTGTACTGTGTAATATAAACTGAGCTAACCTGCAGTGTACAGTGTAACATAAACTGGGACAGCCCACAGTGTACTGTGTAATACAACCTGAGCCAACCTACAGTGTACTGTGTAATACAAACGGAGCCAACCTACAGTGTACTGTGTAACATAAACTGAGTCAACCTACAGTGTACAGTGCAATACAAATTGAGCCAACCTACAGTGAACGGTGTGATACAAATTGAGCCAACCTATAGTGTACTGTGTAACATAAACTGAGCCAACGTATAGTGTACTGTGTAACATAAACTGAGCCAACCTACAGTGTACTGTGTAATACAAACTGAGCCAACCTACAGTATACTGTGTAATACAAACTGAGCCAAAATACATTGAACTGTGTAATGCAAACTGAACCAACCTACAGTGTACTGTGTAACATAAACTGAGTCAACCTACAGTGTACTGTGAAATACAAGTTGAGCCAACCGACAGTGTATTGTGTAATACAAATTGAGCCAACCTACACTGTATTGTGTAATACAAACTGAGCCAACCTACACTGAACTCTGTAATACAAACTGAGACAACCTACAGTGAACTGTGTAATACAATCTGAGCCAACCTATAGTATACTGTGTAATATAAACTGAGCCAACCTATAGTGAAGTGTGTAATACAAACTGAGCCAAACTACAGTGTACTGTGCAATAAAAACTGAGCCAACCAGCAATGTACCATGTAATACAAACTGAGCCAACCTACAGTGAACTGTGTAATACAAACTTAGTCAACCGACAGTGTACTGTGTAATACAAATTGAGCCAACCTACTGATTACTGTGTAATACAAACTGAGCCAAAATACCGTGAACTGTGTAATACAAACTGAGCCAACCTACAGTGTACTGTGTAACATAAACTGGGACAGCCTACAGTGTGCTGTGTAATACAACCTGAGCCAACCTACAGTGTACTGTGTAATACAAACTGAGCCAACCTACACTGAACTGTGTAATACAAACTGAGGCAACCTACAGTGTACTGTGTAACATAAACTGAGTCAACCTACAGAGTACGATGTAATTCAAACTGAGCGAACCTACAGTGTACTGTGTAATACAAACTCAGCCAACCTACAGTGAACTGTGTTATACAAACTGAGCCAAATGACAGTGTACTGTGCAATACAAACTGAGCCAACCAGCAATATACATTTTAATACAAACTGAGCCAACCTACAGTGAACTGTGTAATACAAACTTAGTCAACCTACAGTGTACTGTGTAATACAAGCTGAGCCAACCTACAAGGTACTGTGTAACATAAACTGAGCCAACCTACAGTATACTGTGTAATACAAGCTCAGCCAACCTACAGTGAACTGTGTAATACAAACTGAGCCAACCTACAGTGTACTGTGTAATATAAACTGAGCCAACCTACAGTATACTGTGTAATACAAATTGAGACAACCTGCAGTTTACTGTGTAATACAGACTGAGCCAACCTACAGTGAACTGTGTAATACAAACCGAGCCAACCTACAGTGTACTGTGTAATACAAACTGAGCCAACCTACAGTGTACTGTGTAATGCAAATTGAGGCAACCTACTGTGTGCTGTGTAATACAAACTGAGCCAAAATACAGTGAACTTTGTAATACAAACTGAGCCAACCTACAGTGTAAAATGTAACATAAAATCAGTCAACCTATAGTGTTCTGTGTAATACAAACTGCGACAACCTGCAGTTTACTGTGTAATACAGACTGAGCCAACCTACAGTGAACTGTGTAATACAAACTGAGACAACCTACAGGGTACTCTGTAATACAAACTGAGCAAACCTACAGTGAACTGTGTAATACAATCTGAGCCAACCTATAGTATACTGTGTAATATAAACTGAGCCAACCTATAGTGAACTGTGTAATACAAACTGAGCCAAGCTACAGTGTACTGTGCAATAAAAACTGAGCGAACCAGCAATGTACAGTGTAATACAAACTGAGCCAACCTACAGTGAACTGTGTAATACAAACTTAGTCAACCTACAGTGTACTGTGTAATACAAATTGAGCCAACCTACTGTTTACTGTGTAATACAAATTGAGACAACCTGCAGTTTACTGTGTAATACAGACTGAGCCAACCTACAGTGAACTGTGTAATACAAACCGAGCCAACCTACAGTGTACTGTGTAATACAAACTGAGCCAACCTACAGTGTACTGTGTAATGCAAATTGAGCCAACCTACTGTTTACTGTGTAATACAAACTGAGCCAAAATACAGTGAACTTTGTAATACAAACTGAGCCAACCTACAGTGTAAAATGTAACATAAAATGAGTCAACCTATAGTGTTCTGTGTAATACAAACTGCGACAACCTGCAGTTTACTGTGCAATACAAACTGAGCCAACCTACAGTGAACTGTGTAATACAAACTGAGCCAACCTACAGTGTACTGTGTAATATAAACTGAGCCAACCTACAGTATACTGTGTAATACAAATTGAGACAACCTGCAGTTTACTGTGTAATACAGACTGAGCCAACCTACAGTGAACTGTGTAATACAAACTTAGTCAACCTACAGTGTACTGTGTAATACAAGCTGAGCCAACCTACAAGGTACTGTGTAACATAAACTGAGCCAACCTACAGTATACTGTGTAATACGAACTCAGCCAACCTACAGTGAACTGTGTAATACAAACTGAGGCAACCTACAGTGTACTGTGTAACATAAACTGAGTAAACCTACAGAGTACGATGTAATTCAAACTGAGCGAACCTACAGTGTACTGTGTAATACAAACTCAGCCAACCTACAGTGTACTGTGTAATACAAGCTGAGCCAACCTACAAGGTACTGTGTAACATAAACTGAGCCAACCTACAGTTTACTGTGTAATACAGACTGAGCCAACCTACAGTGAACTGTGTAATACAAACCGAGCCAACCTACAGTCTACTGTGTAATACAAACTGAGCCAACCTACAGTGTACTGTGTAATGCAAATTGAGGCAACCTACTGTGTGCTGTGTAATACAAACTGAGCCAAAATACAGTGAACTTTGTAATACAAACTGAGCCAACCTACAGTGTAAAATGTAACATAAAATCAGTCAACCTATAGTGTTCTGTGTAATACAAACTGCGACAACCTGCAGTTTACTGTGTAATACAAGCTGAGCCAACCTACAAGGTACTGTGTAACATAAACTGAGCCAACCTACAGTTTACTGTGTAATACAGACTGAGCCAACCTACAGTGAACTGTGTAATACAAACCGAGCCAACCTACAGTCTACTGTGTAATACAAACTGAGCCAACCTACAGTGTACTGTGTAATGCAAATTGAGGCAACCTACTGTGTGCTGTGTAATACAAACTGAGCCAAAATACAGTGAACTTTGTAATACAAACTGAGCCAACCTACAGTGTAAAATGTAACATAAAATCAGTCAACCTATAGTGTTCTGTGTAATACAAACTGCGACAACCTGCAGTTTACTGTGTAATACAGACTGAGCCAAACTACAGTGAACTGTGTAATACAAACTGAGACAACCTACAGGGTACTCTGTAATACAAACTGAGCCAACCTACAGTGAACTGTGTAATACAAACTGACCCAACCTATAGTATACTGTGTAATATAAACTGAGCCAACCTACAGTGAACTGTGTAATACAAACTTAGTCAACCTACAGTGTACTGTGTAATACAAATTGAGCCAACCTACTGTTTATTGTGTAATACAAACTGAGCCAAAATACAGTGAACTGTGTAATACAAACTGAGCCAACCTACAGTGTACAGTATAACATAAAATGAGTCAACCTATAATGTACAGTGTAACACAAACTGAGCCAACCTACAGTGTACTGTGCAATACAAACTGAGCCAAACTACAGTGTACTGTGTAATACAAACTGAGCCAACCTACAGTGTACTGTGTAATATAAACTGAGCTAACCTGCAGTGTACTGTGTAACATAAACTGGGACAGCCTACAGTGTACTGTGTAATACAACCTGAGCCAACCTACAGTGTACTGTGTAATACAAACGGAGCCAACCTACAGTGTACTGTGTAACATAAACTGAGTCAACCTACAGTGTACAGTGCAATACAAATTGAGCCAACCTACAGTGAACGGTGTGATACAAATTGAGCCAACCTATAGTGTACTGTGTAACATAAACTGAGCCAACGTATAGTGTACTGTGTAACATAAACTGAGCCAACCTACGGTGTACTGTGTAATACAAACTGAGCCAACCTACAGTATACTGTGTAATACAAACTGAGCCAAAATACATTGAACTGTGTAATGCAAACTGACCCAACCTACAGTGTACTGTGTAACATAAACTGAGTCAACCTACAGTGTACTGTGAAATACAAGTTGAGCCAACCGACAGTGTATTGTGTAATACAAATTGAGCCAACCTACACTGTATTGTGTAATACAAACTGAGCCAACCTACATTGAACTCTGTAATACAAACTGAGACAACCTACAGTGAACTGTGTAATACAATCTGAGCCAACCTATAGTATAATGTGTAATATAAACTGAGCCAACCTATAGTGAACTGTGTAATACAAACTGAGCCAAACTACAGTGTACTGTGCAATAAAAACTGAGCCAACCAGCAATGTACCATGTAATACAAACTGAGCCAACCTACGGTGTACTGTGTAACATAAACTGAGCCAACCTACAGTGAACTGTGTAATACAAACTTAGTCAACCTACAGTGTACTGTGTAATACAAATTGAGCCAACCTACTGTTTACAGTGTAATACAAACTGAGCCAAAATACCGTGAACTGTGTAATACAAACTGAGCCAACCTACAGTGTACAGTATAACATAAAATGAGTCAACCTATAATGTACAGTGTAACACAAACTGAGCCCACCTACAGTGTACTGTGCAATACAAACTGAGCCAACCTACAGTGTACTGTGTAATACAAACTGAGCCAACCTACAGTGTACTGTGTAATATAAACTGAGCTAACCTGCAGTGTACTGTGTAACATAAACTGGGACAGCCTACAGTGTGCTGTGTAATACAACCTGAGCCAACCTACAGTGTACTGTGTAATACAAACTGAGCCAACCTACACTGAACTGTGTAATACAAACTGAGGCAACCTACAGTGTACTGTGTAACATAAACTGAGTCAACCTACAGAGTACGATGTAATTCAAACTGAGCGAACCTACAGTGTACTGTGTAATACAAACTCAGCCAACCTACAGTGAACTGTGTTATACAAACTGAGCCAAATGACAGTGTACTGTGCAATACAAACTGAGCCAACCAGCAATGTACATTTTAATACAAACTGAGCTAACCTACAGTGAACTGTGTAATACAAACTTAGTCAACCTACAGTGTACTGTGTAATACAAGCTGAGCCAACCTACAAGGTACTCTGTAACATAAACTGAGCCAACCTACAGTATACTGTGTAATACAAGCTCAGCCAACCTACAGTGAACTGTGTAATACAAACTGAGCCAACCTACAGTGTACTGTGTAATATAAACTGAGCCAACCTACAGTATACTGTGTAATACAAATTGAGACAACCTGCAGTTTACTGTGTAATACAGACTGAGCCAACCTACAGTGAACTGTGTAATACAAACCGAGCCAACCTACAGACTACTTTGTAATACAAACTGAGCCAACCTACAGTGTACTGTGTAATGCAAATTGAGGCAACCTACTGTGTGCTGTGTAATACAAACTGAGCCAAAATACAGTGAACTTTGTAATACAAACTGAGCTAACCTACAGTGTAAAATGTAACATAAAATCAGTCAACCTATAGTGTTCTGTGTAATACAAACTTCGACAACCTGCAGTTTACTGTGTAATACAGACTGAGCCAACCTACAGTGAACTGTGTAATACAAACTGAGACAACCTACAGGGTACTCTGTAATACAAACTGAGCCAACCTACAGTGAACTGTGTAATACAATCTGAGCCAACCTATAGTATACTGTGTAATATAAACTGAGCCAACCTATAGTGAACTGTGTAATACAAACTGAGCCAAACTACAGTGTACTGTACAATAAAAACTGAGCCAACCAGCAATGTACAGTGTAATACAAACTGAGCCAACCTACAGTGAACTGTGTAATACAAACTTATTCAACCTACAGTGTACTCTGTAATACAAATTGAGCCAACCTACTGTTTACTGTGTAATACAATCTGAGCCAAAATACAGTGAACTGTGTAATACAAACTGAGCCAACCTACAGTGTACAGTATAACATAAAATGAGTTAACCTATAATGTACAGTGTAACACAAACTGAGCCAACCTACAGTGTACTGTGCAATACAAACTGAGCCAACCTACAGTGTACTGTGTAATACAAACTGAGCCAACCTACAGTGTACTGTGTAATATAAACTGAGCTAACCTGCAGTGTACTGTGTAACATAAACTGGGACAGCCTACAGTGTACTGTGTAATACAACCTGAGCCAACCTACAGTGTACTGTGTAATGCAAACGGAGCCAACCTACAGTGTACTGTGTAACATAAACTGAGTCAACCTACAGTGTACAGTGCAATACAAATTGAGCCAACCTACAGTGTACTGTGTAATACAAACTCAGCCAACCTACAGTGAACTGTTGTATACAAACGGAGCCAAATGACAGTGTACTGTGCAATACAAACTGAGCCAACCAGCAATGTACATTTTAATACAAACTGAGCCAAACTACAGTGAACTGTGTAATACAAACTTAGTCAACCTACAGTGTACTGTGTAATACAAGCTGAGCCAACCTACAAGGTACTGTGTAACATAAACTGAGCCAACCTACAGTATACTGTGTAATACAAGCTCAGCCAACCTACAGTGAACTGTGTAATACAAACTGAGCCAACCTACAGTGTACTGTGTAATATAAACTGAGCCAACCTACAGTATACTGTGTAATACAAATTGAGACAACCTGCAGTTTACTGTGTAATACAGACTGAGCCAACCTACAGTGAACTGTGTAATACAAACCGAGCCAACCTACAGTGTACTGTGTAATACAAACTGAGCCAACCTACAGTGTACTGTGTAATGCAAATTGAGGCAACCTACTGTGTGCTGTGTAATACAAACTGAGCCAAAATACAGTGAACTTTGTAATTCAAACTGAGCCAACCTACAGTGTAAAATGTAACATAAAATCAGTCAACCTATAGTGTTCTGTGTAATACAAACTGCGACAACCTGCAGTTTACTGTGTAATACAGACTGAGCCAACCTACAGTGAACTGTGTAATACAAACTGAGACAACCTACAGGGTACTCTGTAATACAAACTGAGCCAACCTACAGTGAACTGTGTAATACAAACTGAGCCAACCTATAGTATACTGTGTAATATAAACTGAGCCAACCTACAGTGAACTGTGTAATACAAACTTAGTCAACCTACAGTGTACTGTGTAATACAAATTGAGCCAACCTACTGTTTACTGTGTAATACAAACTGAGACAAAATACAGTGAACTGTGTAATACAAACTGAGCCAACCTACAGTGTACAGTATAACATAAAATGAGTCAACCTATAATGTACAGTGTAACACAAACTGAGCCAACCTACAGTGTACTGTGCAATACAAACTGAGCCAACCTACAGTGTACTGTGTAATACAAACTGAGCCAACCTACAGTGTACTGTGTAATATAAACTGAGCTAACCTGCAGTGTACAGTGTAACATAAACTGGGACAGCCCACAGTGTACTGTGTAATACAACCTGAGCCAACCTACAGTGTACTGTGTAATACAAACGGAGCCAACCTACAGTGTACTGTGTAACATAAACTGAGTCAACCTACAGTGTACAGTGCAATACAAATTGAGCCAACCTACAGTGAACGGTGTGATACAAATTGAGCCAACCTATAGTGTACTGTGTAACATAAACTGAGCCAACGTATAGTGTACTGTGTAACATAAACTGAGCCAACCTACAGTGTACTGTGTAATACAAACTGAGCCAACCTACAGTATACTGTGTAATACAAACTGAGCCAAAATACATTGAACTGTGTAATGCAAACTGAACCAACCTACAGTGTACTGTGTAACATAAACTGAGTCAACCTACAGTGTACTGTGAAATACAAGTTGAGCCAACCGACAGTGTATTGTGTAATACAAATTGAGCCAACCTACACTGTATTGTGTAATACAAACTGAGCCAACCTACACTGAACTCTGTAATACAAACTGAGACAACCTACAGTGAACTGTGTAATACAATCTGAGCCAACCTATAGTATACTGTGTAATATAAACTGAGCCAACCTATAGTGAAGTGTGTAATACAAACTGAGCCAAACTACAGTGTACTGTGCAATAAAAACTGAGCCAACCAGCAATGTACCATGTAATACAAACTGAGCCAACCTACAGTGAACTGTGTAATACAAACTTAGTCAACCGACAGTGTACTGTGTAATACAAATTGAGCCAACCTACTGATTACTGTGTAATACAAACTGAGCCAAAATACCGTGAACTGTGTAATACAAACTGAGCCAACCTACAGTGTACTGTGTAACATAAACTGGGACAGCCTACAGTGTGCTGTGTAATACAACCTGAGCCAACCTACAGTGTACTGTGTAATACAAACTGAGCCAACCTACACTGAACTGTGTAATACAAACTGAGGCAACCTACAGTGTACTGTGTAACATAAACTGAGTCAACCTACAGAGTACGATGTAATTCAAACTGAGCGAACCTACAGTGTACTGTGTAATACAAACTCAGCCAACCTACAGTGAACTGTGTTATACAAACTGAGCCAAATGACAGTGTACTGTGCAATACAAACTGAGCCAACCAGCAATGTACATTTTAATACAAACTGAGCCAACCTACAGTGAACTGTGTAATACAAACTTAGTCAACCTACAGTGTACTGTGTAATACAAGCTGAGCCAACCTACAAGGTACTGTGTAACATAAACTGAGCCAACCTACAGTATACTGTGTAATACAAGCTCAGCCAACCTACAGTGAACTGTGTAATACAAACTGAGCCAACCTACAGTGTACTGTGTAATATAAACTGAGCCAACCTACAGTATACTGTGTAATACAAATTGAGACAACCTGCAGTTTACTGTGTAATACAGACTGAGCCAACCTACAGTGAACTGTGTAATACAAACCGAGCCAACCTACAGTGTACTGTGTAATACAAACTGAGCCAACCTACAGTGTACTGTGTAATGCAAATTGAGGCAACCTACTGTGTGCTGTGTAATACAAACTGAGCCAAAATACAGTGAACTTTGTAATACAAACTGAGCCAACCTACAGTGTAAAATGTAACATAAAATCAGTCAACCTATAGTGTTCTGTGTAATACAAACTGCGACAACCTGCAGTTTACTGTGTAATACAGACTGAGCCAACCTACAGTGAACTGTGTAATACAAACTGAGACAACCTACAGGGTACTCTGTAATACAAACTGAGCCAACCTACAGTGAACTGTGTAATACAATCTGAGCCAACCTATAGTATACTGTGTAATATAAACTGAGCCAACCTATAGTGAACTGTGTAATACAAACTGAGCCAAGCTACAGTGTACTGTGCAATAAAAACTGAGCGAACCAGCAATGTACAGTGTAATACAAACTGAGCCAACCTACAGTGAACTGTGTAATACAAACTTAGTCAACCTACAGTGTACTGTGTAATACAAATTGAGCCAACCTACTGTTTACTGTGTAATACAAATTGAGACAACCTGCAGTTTACTGTGTAATACAGACTGAGCCAACCTACAGTGAACTGTGTAATACAAACCGAGCCAACCTACAGTGTACTGTGTAATACAAACTGAGCCAACCTACAGTGTACTGTGTAATGCAAATTGAGCCAACCTACTGTTTACTGTGTAATACAAACTGAGCCAAAATACAGTGAACTTTGTAATACAAACTGAGCCAACCTACAGTGTAAAATGTAACATAAAATGAGTCAACCTATAGTGTTCTGTGTAATACAAACTGCGACAACCTGCAGTTTACTGTGCAATACAAACTGAGCCAACCTACAGTGAACTGTGTAATACAAACTGAGCCAACCTACAGTGTACTGTGTAATATAAACTGAGCCAACCTACAGTATACTGTGTAATACAAATTGAGACAACCTGCAGTTTACTGTGTAATACAGACTGAGCCAACCTACAGTGAACTGTGTAATACAAACTTAGTCAACCTACAGTGTACTGTGTAATACAAGCTGAGCCAACCTACAAGGTACTGTGTAACATAAACTGAGCCAACCTACAGTATACTGTGTAATACGAACTCAGCCAACCTACAGTGAACTGTGTAATACAAACTGAGGCAACCTACAGTGTACTGTGTAACATAAACTGAGTAAACCTACAGAGTACGATGTAATTCAAACTGAGCGAACCTACAGTGTACTGTGTAATACAAACTCAGCCAACCTACAGTGTACTGTGTAATACAAGCTGAGCCAACCTACAAGGTACTGTGTAACATAAACTGAGCCAACCTACAGTTTACTGTGTAATACAGACTGAGCCAACCTACAGTGAACTGTGTAATACAAACCGAGCCAACCTACAGTCTACTGTGTAATACAAACTGAGCCAACCTACAGTGTACTGTGTAATGCAAATTGAGGCAACCTACTGTGTGCTGTGTAATACAAACTGAGCCAAAATACAGTGAACTTTGTAATACAAACTGAGCCAACCTACAGTGTAAAATGTAACATAAAATCAGTCAACCTATAGTGTTCTGTGTAATACAAACTGCGACAACCTGCAGTTTACTGTGTAATACAGACTGAGCCAAACTACAGTGAACTGTGTAATACAAACTGAGACAACCTACAGGGTACTCTGTAATACAAACTGAGCCAACCTACAGTGAACTGTGTAATACAAACTGACCCAACCTATAGTATACTGTGTAATACAAACTGAGCCAACCTACAGTGTACTGTGTAATGCAAATTGAGCCAACCTACTGTTTACTGTGTAATACAAACTGAGCCAAAATACAGTGAACTTTGTAATACAAACTGAGCCAACCTACAGTGTAAAATGTAACATAAAATGAGTCAACCTATAGTGTTCTGTGTAATACAAACTGCGACAACCTGCAGTTTACTGTGCAATACAAACTGAGCCAACCTACAGTGAACTGTGTAATACAAACTGAGCCAACCTACAGTGTACTGTGTAATATAAACTGAGCCAACCTACAGTATACTGTGTAATACAAATTGAGACAACCTGCAGTTTACTGTGTAATACAGACTGAGCCAACCTACAGTGAACTGTGTAATACAAACTTAGTCAACCTACAGTGTACTGTGTAATACAAGCTGAGCCAACCTACAAGGTACTGTGTAACATAAACTGAGCCAACCTACAGTATACTGTGTAATACGAACTCAGCCAACCTACAGTGAACTGTGTAATACAAACTGAGGCAACCTACAGTGTACTGTGTAACATAAACTGAGTAAACCTACAGAGTACGATGTAATTCAAACTGAGCGAACCTACAGTGTACTGTGTAATACAAACTCAGCCAACCTACAGTGTACTGTGTAATACAAGCTGAGCCAACCTACAAGGTACTGTGTAACATAAACTGAGCCAACCTACAGTTTACTGTGTAATACAGACTGAGCCAACCTACAGTGAACTGTGTAATACAAACCGAGCCAACCTACAGTCTACTGTGTAATACAAACTGAGCCAACCTACAGTGTACTGTGTAATGCAAATTGAGGCAACCTACTGTGTGCTGTGTAATACAAACTGAGCCAAAATACAGTGAACTTTGTAATACAAACTGAGCCAACCTACAGTGTAAAATGTAACATAAAATCAGTCAACCTATAGTGTTCTGTGTAATACAAACTGCGACAACCTGCAGTTTACTGTGTAATACAGACTGAGCCAAACTACAGTGAACTGTGTAATACAAACTGAGACAACCTACAGGGTACTCTGTAATACAAACTGAGCCAACCTACAGTGAACTGTGTAATACAAACTGACCCAACCTATAGTATACTGTGTAATATAAACTGAGCCAACCTACAGTGAACTGTGTAATACAAACTTAGTCAACCTACAGTGTACTGTGTAATACAAATTGAGCCAACCTACTGTTTATTGTGTAATACAAACTGAGCCAAAATACAGTGAACTGTGTAATACAAACTGAGCCAACCTACAGTGTACAGTATAACATAAAATGAGTCAACCTATAATGTACAGTGTAACACAAACTGAGCCAACCTACAGTGTACTGTGCAATACAAACTGAGCCAAACTACAGTGTACTGTGTAATACAAACTGAGCCAACCTACAGTGTACTGTGTAATATAAACTGAGCTAACCTGCAGTGTACTGTGTAACATAAACTGGGACAGCCTACAGTGTACTGTGTAATACAACCTGAGCCAACCTACAGTGTACTGTGTAATACAAACGGAGCCAACCTACAGTGTACTGTGTAACATAAACTGAGTCAACCTACAGTGTACAGTGCAATACAAATTGAGCCAACCTACAGTGAACGGTGTGATACAAATTGAGCCAACCTATAGTGTACTGTGTAACATAAACTGAGCCAACGTATAGTGTACTGTGTAACATAAACTGAGCCAACCTACGGTGTACTGTGTAATACAAACTGAGCCAACCTACAGTATACTGTGTAATACAAACTGAGCCAAAATACATTGAACTGTGTAATGCAAACTGAACCAACCTACAGTGTACTGTGTAACATAAACTGAGTCAACCTACAGTGTACTGTGAAATACAAGTTGAGCCAACCGACAGTGTATTGTGTAATACAAATTGAGCCAACCTACACTGTATTGTGTAATACAAACTGAGCCAACCTACATTGAACTCTGTAATACAAACTGAGACAACCTACAGTGAACTGTGTAATACAATCTGAGCCAACCTATAGTATAATGTGTAATATAAACTGAGCCAACCTATAGTGAACTGTGTAATACAAACTGAGCCAAACTACAGTGTACTGTGCAATAAAAACTGAGCCAACCAGCAATGTACCATGTAATACAAACTGAGCCAACCTACGGTGTACTGTGTAACATAAACTGAGCCAACCTACAGTGAACTGTGTAATACAAACTTAGTCAACCTACAGTGTACTGTGTAATACAAATTGAGCCAACCTACTGTTTACAGTGTAATACAAACTGAGCCAAAATACCGTGAACTGTGTAATACAAACTGAGCCAACCTACAGTGTACAGTATAACATAAAATGAGTCAACCTATAATGTACAGTGTAACACAAACTGAGCCCACCTACAGTGTACTGTGCAATACAAACTGAGCCAACCTACAGTGTACTGTGTAATACAAACTGAGCCAACCTACAGTGTACTGTGTAATATAAACTGAGCTAACCTGCAGTGTACTGTGTAACATAAACTGGGACAGCCTACAGTGTGCTGTGTAATACAACCTGAGCCAACCTACAGTGTACTGTGTAATACAAACTGAGCCAACCTACACTGAACTGTGTAATACAAACTGAGGCAACCTACAGTGTACTGTGTAACATAAACTGAGTCAACCTACAGAGTACGATGTAATTCAAACTGAGCGAACCTACAGTGTACTGTGTAATACAAACTCAGCCAACCTACAGTGAACTGTGTTATACAAACTGAGCCAAATGACAGTGTACTGTGCAATACAAACTGAGCCAACCAGCAATGTACATTTTAATACAAACTGAGCTAACCTACAGTGAACTGTGTAATACAAACTTAGTCAACCTACAGTGTACTGTGTAATACAAGCTGAGCCAACCTACAAGGTACTCTGTAACATAAACTGAGCCAACCTACAGTATACTGTGTAATACAAGCTCAGCCAACCTACAGTGAACTGTGTAATACAAACTGAGCCAACCTACAGTGTACTGTGTAATATAAACTGAGCCAACCTACAGTATACTGTGTAATACAAATTGAGACAACCTGCAGTTTACTGTGTAATACAGACTGAGCCAACCTACAGTGAACTGTGTAATACAAACCGAGCCAACCTACAGACTACTTTGTAATACAAACTGAGCCAACCTACAGTGTACTGTGTAATGCAAATTGAGGCAACCTACTGTGTGCTGTGTAATACAAACTGAGCCAAAATACAGTGAACTTTGTAATACAAACTGAGCTAACCTACAGTGTAAAATGTAACATAAAATCAGTCAACCTATAGTGTTCTGTGTAATACAAACTTCGACAACCTGCAGTTTACTGTGTAATACAGACTGAGCCAACCTACAGTGAACTGTGTAATACAAACTGAGACAACCTACAGGGTACTCTGTAATACAAACTGAGCCAACCTACAGTGAACTGTGTAATACAATCTGAGCCAACCTATAGTATACTGTGTAATATAAACTGAGCCAACCTATAGTGAACTGTGTAATACAAACTGAGCCAAACTACAGTGTACTGTACAATAAAAACTGAGCCAACCAGCAATGTACAGTGTAATACAAACTGAGCCAACCTACAGTGAACTGTGTAATACAAACTTATTCAACCTACAGTGTACTCTGTAATACAAATTGAGCCAACCTACTGTTTACTGTGTAATACAATCTGAGCCAAAATACAGTGAACTGTGTAATACAAACTGAGCCAACCTACAGTGTACAGTATAACATAAAATGAGTTAACCTATAATGTACAGTGTAACACAAACTGAGCCAACCTACAGTGTACTGTGCAATACAAACTGAGCCAACCTACAGTGTACTGTGTAATACAAACTGAGCCAACCTACAGTGTACTGTGTAATATAAACTGAGCTAACCTGCAGTGTACTGTGTAACATAAACTGGGACAGCCTACAGTGTACTGTGTAATACAACCTGAGCCAACCTACAGTGTACTGTGTAATGCAAACGGAGCCAACCTACAGTGTACTGTGTAACATAAACTGAGTCAACCTACAGTGTACAGTGCAATACAAATTGAGCCAACCTACAGTGAACGGTGTGATACAAATTGAGCCAACCTATAGTGTACTGTGTAACATAAACTGAGCCAACGTATAGTGTACTGTGTAACATAAACTGAGCCAACCTACAGTGTACTGTGTAATACAAACTGAGCCAACCTACAGTATACTGTGTAATACAAACTGAGCCAAAATACATTGAACTGTGTAATGCAAACTGAACCAACCTAGAGTGTACTGTGTAACATAAACTGAGTCAACCTACAGTGTACTGTGAAATACAAGTTGAGCCAACCGACAGTGTATTGTGTAATACAAATTGAGCCAACCTACACTGTATTGTGTAATACAAACTGAGCCAACCTACACTGAACTCTGTAATACAAACTGAGACAACCTACAGTGAACTGTGTAATACAATCTGAGCCAACCTATAGTATACTGTGTAATATAAACTGAGCCAACCTATAGTGAACTGTGTAATACAAACTGAGCCAAACTACAGTGTACTGTGCAATAAAAACTGAGCCAACCAGCAATGTACCATGTAATACAAACTGAGCCAACCTACGGTGTACTGTGTAACATAAACTGAGCCAACCTACAGTGAACTGTGTAATACAAACTTAGTCAACCTACAGTGTACTGTGTAACATAAACTGAGTCAACCTACAGAGTACGATGTAATTCAAACTGAGCGAACCTACAGTGTACTGTGTAATACAAACTCAGCCAACCTACAGTGAACTGTGTTATACAAACTGAGCCAAATGACAGTGTACTGTGCAATACAAACTGAGCCAACCAGCAATGTACATTTTAATACAAACTGAGCTAACCTACAGTGAACTGTGTAATACAAACTTAGTCAACCTACAGTGTACTGTGTAATACAAGCTGAGCCAACCTACAAGGTACTCTGTAACATAAACTGAGCCAACCTACAGTATACTGTGTAATACAAGCTCAGCCAACCTACAGTGAACTGTGTAATACAAACTGAGCCAACCTACAGTGTACAGTGTAATATAAACTGAGCCAACCTACAGTATACTGTGTAATACAAATTGAGACAACCTGCAGTTTACTGTGTAATACAGACTGAGCCAACCTACAGTGAACTGTGTAATACAAACCGAGCCAACCTACAGAGTACTTTGTAATACAAACTGAGCCAACCTACAGTTTACTGTGTAATGCAAATTGAGGCAACCTACTGTGTGCTGTGTAATACAAACTGAGCCAAAATACAGTGAACTTTGTAATACAAACTGAGCCAACCTACAGTGTAAAATGTAACATAAAATCAGTCAACCTGTAGTGTTCTGTGTAATACAAACTGCGACAACCTGCAGTTTACTGTGTAATACGGACTGAGCCAACGTACAGTGAACTGTGTAATACAAACTGAGACAACCTACAGGGTACTCTGTAATACAAACTGAGCCAACCTACAGTGAACTGTGTAATACAATCTGAGCCAACCTATAGTATACTGTGTAATATAAACTGAGCCAACCTATAGTGAACTGTGTAATACAAACTGAGCCAAACTACAGTGTACTGTGCAATAAAAACTGAGCCAACCAGCAATGTACAGTGTAATACAAACTGAGCCAACCTACAGTGAACTGTGTAATACAAACTTATTCAACCTACAGTGTACTCTGTAATACAAATTGAGCCAACCTACTGTTTACTGTGTAATACAATCTGAGCCAAAATACAGTGAACTGTGTAATACAAACTGAGCCAACCTACAGTGTACAGTATAACATAAAATGAGTCAACCTATAATGTACAGTGTAACACAAACTGAGCCAACCTACAGTGTACTGTGCAATACAAACTGAGCCAACCTACAGTGTACTGTGTAATATAAACTGAGCTAACCTGCAGTGTACTGTGCAACATAAACTGGGACAGCCTACAGTGTACTGTGTAATACAACCTGAGCCAACCTACAGTGTACTGTGTAATACAAACGGAGCCAACCTACAGTGTACTGTGTAACATAAACTGAGTCAACCTACAGTGTACAGTGCAATACAAATTGAGCCAACCTACAGTGAACGGTGTGATACAAATTGAGCCAACCTATAGTGTACTGTGTAACATAAACTGAGCCAACGTATAGTGTACTGTGTAACATAAACTGAGCCAACCTACAGTGTACTGTGTAATACAAACTGAGCCAACCTACAGTATACTGTGTAATACAAACTCAGCCAAAATACATTGAACTGTGTAATGCAAACTGAACCAACCTACAGTGTACTGTGTAACATAAACTGAGTCAACCTACAGTGTACTGTGAAATACAAGTTGAGCCAACCGACAGTGTATTGTGTAATACAAATTGAGCCAACCTACACTGTATTGTGTAATACAAACTGAGCCAACCTACACTGAACTGTGTAATACAAACTGAGGCAACCTACAGTGTACTGTGTAACATAAACTGAGTCAACCTACAGTGTATGATGTAATACAAACTGAGAAAACCTACAGTGTACTGTGTAATACAAACTCAGCCAACCTACAGTGAACTGCGTTATACAAACTGAACCAAATGACAGTGTACTGTGCAATACAAACTGAGCCAACCAGCAATGTACATTTTAATACAAACTGAGCCAACCTACAGTGAACTGTGTAATACAAACTTAGTCAACCTACAGTGTACTGTGTAATACAAGCTGAGCCAACCTACAAGGTACTGTGTAACATAAACTGAGCCAACCTACAGTATACTGTGTAATACAAACTCAGCCAACATTCAGTGAACTGTGTAATACAAACTGAGGCAACCTGCAGTGTACTGTGTAACATAAACTGAGCCAACCTACAGTGTACTGTGTAATACAAATTGAGACAACCTGCAGTTTACTGTGTAATACAGACTGAGCCAACCTACAATGAACTGTGTAATACAAACCGAGCCAACCTACAGTGTACTGTGTAATACAAACTGAGCCAACCTACAGTGTACTGTGTAATGCAAATTCAGCAAACCTACTGTGTGCTGTGTAATAGAAAGTGCGCCAAAATACAGTGAACTGTGTAATACAAACTGAGCGAACCTACAGGGTACTCTGCAATACAAACTGAGCCAACCTACAGTGAACTGTGTAATACAATCTGAGCCAACCTATAGTATACTGTGTAATATAAACTGAGCCAACCTACAGTGAACTGTGTAATACAAACTGAGCCAAACTACAGTGTACTGTGCAATAAAAACTGAGCCAACCAGCAATGTACAGTGTAATACAAACTGAGCCAACCTACAGTGAACTCTGTAATACAAACTTAGTCAACCTACAGTGTACTGTGTAAAACAAATTGAGCCAACCTACTGTTTACTGTGTAATACAAACTGAGCCAAAATAAGGTGAACTGTGCAATACAAACTGAGCCAACCTACAGTGTACAGTGTAATACAAAGGGAGCCAACCTACAGTGTACTGTGTAACATAAACTGAGTCAACCTATAGTGAACTATGTAATACAAACTGAGCCAACCTATAGTGTACTTTGTACTGTGTAAAATAAACTGACCCAACCTACAGTGTACTGTGTAATACAAACTGAGCCAACATACAGTGAACTGTGTAATACAAACTTAGTCAACCTACAGTGTACTGTGTAATACAAATTGAGCCAACCTACTGTTTACTGTGTAATACAATCTGAGCCAAAATACAGTGAACTGTGTAATACAAACTGAGCCAACCTACAGTGTACAGTATAACATAAAATGAGTCAACCTATAATGTACAGTGTAACACAAACTGAGCCAACCTACAGTGTACTGTGCAATACAAACTGAGCCAACCTACAGTGTACTGTGTAATACAAACTGAGCCAACCTACAGTGTACTGTGTAATATAAACTGAGCTAACCTGCAGTGTACTGTGTAACATAAACTGGGACAGCCCACAGTGTACTGTGTAATACAACCTGAGCCAACCTACAGTGTACTGTGTAATACAAACGGAGCCAACCTAGTGTACTGTGTAACATAAACTGAGTCAACCTACAGTGTACAGTGCAATACAAATTGAGCCAACCTACAGTGAACGGTGTGATACAAATTGAGCCAACCTATAGTGTACTGTGTAACATAAACTGAGCCAACGTATAGTGTACTGTGTAACAAAAACTGAGCCAACCTACAGTATACTGTGTAATACAAGCTCAGCCAACCTACAGTGAACTGTGTAATACAAACTGAGCCAACCTACAGTGTACTGTGTAATATAAACTGAGCCAACCTACAGTATACTGTGTAATACAAATTGAGACAACCTGCAGTTTACTGTGTAATACAGACTGAGCCAACCTACAGTGAACTGTGTAATACAAACCGAGCCAACCTACAGAGTACTTTGTAATACAAACTGAGCCAACCTACAGTGTACTGTGTAATGCAAATTGAGGCAACCTACTGTGTGCTGTGTAATACAAACTGAGCCAAAATACAGTGAACTTTGTAATACAAACTGAGCCAACCTACAGTGTAAAATGTAACATAAAATCAGTCAACCTATAGTGTTCTGTGTAATACAAACTGCGACAACCTGCAGTTTACTGTGTAATACAGACTGAGCCAACCTACAGTGAACTGTGTAATACAAACTGAGACAACCTACAGGGTACTCTGTAATACAAACTGAGCCAACCTACAGTGAACTGTGTAATACAATCTGAGCCAACCTATAGTATACTGTGTAATATAAACTGAGCCAACCTATAGTGAACTGTGTAATACAAACTGAGCCAAACTACAGTGTACTGTGCAATAAAAACTGAGCCAACCAGCAATGTACAGTGTAATACAAACTGAGCCAACCTACAGTGAACTGTGTAATACAAACTTAGTCAACCTACAGTGTACTGTGTAATACAAATTGAGCCAACCTACTGTTTACCGTGTAATACAATCTGAGCCAAAATACAGTGAACTGTGTAATACAAACTGAGCCAACCTACAGTGTACAGTATAACATAAAATGAGTCAACCTATAATGTACAGTGTAACACAAACTGAGCCAACCTACAGTGTACTGTGCAATAGAAACTGAGCCAACCTACAGTGTACTGTGTAATATAAACTGAGCTAACCTGCAGTGTACTGTGCAACATAAACTGGGACAGCCTACAGTGTACTGTGTAATACAACCTGAGCCAACCTACAGTGTACTGTGTAATACAAACGGAGCCAACCTACAGTGTACTGTGTAACATAAACTGAGTCAACCTACAGTGTACAGTGCAATACAAATTGAGCCAACCTACAGTGAACGGTGTGATACAAATTGAGCCAACCTATAGTGTACTGTGTAACATAAACTGAGCCAACGTATAGTGTACTGTGTAACATAAACTGAGCCAACCTACAGTGTACTGTGTAATACAAACTGAGCCAACCTACAGTATACTGTGTAATACAAACTCAGCCAAAATACATTGAACTGTGTAATGCAAACTGAACCAACCTACAGTGTACTGTGTAACATAAACTGAGTCAACCTACAGTGTACTGTGAAATACAAGTTGAGCCAACCGTCAGTGTATTGTGTAATACAAATTGAGCCAACCTACACTGTATTGTGTAATACAAACTGAGCCAACCTACACTGAACTGTGTAATACAAACTGAGGCAACCTACAGTGTACTGTGTAACATAAACTGAGTCAACCTACAGTGTATGATGTAATACAAACTGAGAAAACCTACAGTGTACTGTGTAATACAAACTCAGCCAACCTACAGTGAACTGCGTTATACAAACTGAACCAAATGACAGTGTACTGTGCAATACAAACTGAGCCAACCAGCAATGTACATTTTAATACAAACTGAGCCAACCTACAGTGAACTGTGTAATACAAACTTAGTCAACCTACAGTGTACTGTGTAATACAAGCTGAGCCAACCTACAAGGTACTGTGTAACATAAACTGAGCCAACCTACAGTATACTGTGTAATACAAACTCAGCCAACATTCAGTGAACTGTGTAATACAAACTGAGGCAACCTGCAGTGTACTGTGTAACATAAACTGAGCCAACCTACAGTGTACTGTGTAATACAAATTGAGACAACCTGCAGTTTACTGTGTAATACAGACTGAGCCAACCTACAATGAACTGTGTAATACAAACCGAGCCAACCTACAGTGTACTGTGTAATACAAACTGAGCCAACCTACAGTGTACTGTGTAATGCAAATTCAGCAAACCTACTGTGTGCTGTGTAATAGAAAGTGCGCCAAAATACAGTGAACTGTGTAATACAAACTGAGCGAACCTACAGGGTACTCTGCAATACAAACTGAGCCAACCTACAGTGAACTGTGTAATACAATCTGAGCCAACCTATAGTATACTGTGTAATATAAACTGAGCCAACCTACAGTGAACTGTGTAATACAAACTGAGCCAAACTACAGTGTACTGTGCAATAAAAACTGAGCCAACCAGCAATGTACAGTGTAATACAAACTGAGCCAACCTACAGTGAACTCTGTAATACAAACTTAGTCAACCTACAGTGTACTGTGTAAAACAAATTGAGCCAACCTACTGTTTACTGTGTAATACAAACTGAGCCAAAATAAGGTGAACTGTGCAATACAAACTGAGCCAACCTACAGTGTACAGTGTAATACAAAGGGAGCCAACCTACAGTGTACTGTGTAACATAAACTGAGTCAACCTATAGTGAACTATGTAATACAAACTGAGCCAACCTATAGTGTACTTTGTACTGTGTAAAATAAACTGACCCAACCTACAGTGTACTGTGTAATACAAACTGAGCCAACATACAGTGAACTGTGTAATACAAACTTAGTCAACCTACAGTGTACTGTGTAATACAAATTGAGCCAACCTACTGTTTACTGTGTAATACAATCTGAGCCAAAATACAGTGAACTGTGTAATACAAACTGAGCCAACCTACAGTGTACAGTATAACATAAAATGAGTCAACCTATAATGTACAGTGTAACACAAACTGAGCCAACCTACAGTGTACTGTGCAATACAAACTGAGCCAACCTGCAGTGTACTGTGTAATACAAACTGAGCCAACCTACAGTGTACTGTGTAATATAAACTGAGCTAACCTGCAGTGTACTGTGTAACATAAACTGGGACAGCCCACAGTGTACTGTGTAATACAACCTGAGCCAACCTACAGTGTACTGTGTAATACAAACGGAGCCAACCTAGTGTACTGTGTAACATAAACTGAGTCAACCTACAGTGTACAGTGCAATACAAATTGAGCCAACCTACAGTGAACGGTGTGATACAAATTGAGCCAACCTATAGTGTACTGTGTAACATAAACTGAGCCAACGTATAGTGTACTGTGTAACAAAAACTGAGCCAACCTACAGTATACTGTGTAATACAAGCTCAGCCAACCTACAGTGAACTGTGTAATACAAACTGAGCCAACCTACAGTGTACTGTGTAATATAAACTGAGCCAACCTACAGTATACTGTGTAATACAAATTGAGACAACCTGCAGTTTACTGTGTAATACAGACTGAGCCAACCTACAGTGAACTGTGTAATACAAACCGAGCCAACCTACAGAGTACTTTGTAATACAAACTGAGCCAACCTACAGTGTACTGTGTAATGCAAATTGAGGCAACCTACTGTGTGCTGTGTAATACAAACTGAGCCAAAATACAGTGAACTTTGTAATACAAACTGAGCCAACCTACAGTGTAAAATGTAACATAAAATCAGTCAACCTATAGTGTTCTGTGTAATACAAACTGCGACAACCTGCAGTTTACTGTGTAATACAGACTGAGCCAACCTACAGTGAACTGTGTAATACAAACTGAGACAACCTACAGGGTACTCTGTAATACAAACTGAGCCAACCTACAGTGAACTGTGTAATACAATCTGAGCCAACCTATAGTATACTGTGTAATATAAACTGAGCCAACCTATAGTGAACTGTGTAATACAAACTGAGCCAAACTACAGTGTACTGTGCAATAAAAACTGAGCCAACCAGCAATGTACAGTGTAATACAAACTGAGCCAACCTACAGTGAACTGTGTAATACAAACTTAGTCAACCTACAGTGTACTGTGTAATACAAATTGAGCCAACCTACTGTTTACCGTGTAATACAATCTGAGCCAAAATACAGTGAACTGTGTAATACAAACTGAGCCAACCTACAGTGTACAGTATAACATAAAATGAGTCAACCTATAATGTACAGTGTAACACAAACTGAGCCAACCTACAGTGTACTGTGCAATAGAAACTGAGCCAACCTACAGTGTACTGTGTAATACAAACTGAGCCAACCTACAGTGTACTGTGTAATATAAACTGAGCTAACCTGCAGTGTACTGTGTAACATAAACTGGGACAGCCTACAGTGTACTGTGTAATACAACCTGAGCCAACCTACAGTGTACTGTGTAATACAAACGGAGCCAACCTAGTGTACTGTGTAACATAAACTGAGTCAACCTACAGTGTACAGTGCAATACAAATTGAGCCAACCTACAGTGAACGGTGTGATACAAATTGAGCCAACCTATAGTGTACTGTGTAACATAAACTGAGCCAACGTATAGTGTACTGTGTAACATAAACTGAGCCAACCTACAGTGTACTGTGTACTACAAACTGAGCCAACCTACAGTATACTGTGTAATACAAACTGAGCCAAAATACATTGAACTGTGTAATGCAAACTGAACCAACCTACAGTGTACTGTGTAACATAAACTGAGTCAACCTACAGTGTACTGTGAAATACAAGTTGAGCCAACCGACAGTGTATTGTGTAATACAAATTGAGCCAACCTACACTGTATTTGTAATACAAACTGAGCCAACCTACACTGAACTGTGTAATACAAACTGAGGCAACCTACAGTGTACTGTGTAACATAAACTGAGCCAACCTACAGTGAACTGTGTAATACAAACTGAGGAGAACCTACAGTGTACTGTGTAACATAAACTGAGTAAACCTACAGAGTACGATGTAATTCAAACTGAGCGAACCTACAGTGTACTGTGTAATACAAACTCAGCCAACCTACAGTGAACTGTGTTATACAAACTGAGCCAAATGACAGTGTACTGTGCAATACAAACTGAGCCAACCAGCAATGTACATTTTAATACAAACTGAGCCAACCTACAGTGAACTGTGTAATACAAACTTAGTCAACCTACAGTGTACTGTGTAATACAAGCTGAGCCAACCTACAAGGTACTGTGTAACATAAACTGAGCCAACCTACAGTATACTGTGTAATACAAGCTCAGCCAACCGACAGTGAACTGTGTAATACAAACTGAGCCAACCTACAGTGTACTGTGTAATATAAACTGAGCCAACCTACAGTATACTGTGTAATACAAATTGAGACAACCTGCAGTTTACTGTGTAATACAGACTGAGCCAACCTACAGTGAACTGTGTAATACAAACCGAGCCAACCTACAGTCTACTGTGTAATACAAACTGAGCCAACCTACAGTGTACTGTGTAATGCAAATTGAGGCAACCTACTGTGTGCTGTGTAATACAAACTGAGCCAAAATACAGTGAACTTTGTAATACAAACTGAGCCAACCTACAGTGTAAAATGTAACATAAAATCAGTCAACCTATAGTGTTCTGTGTAATACAAACTGCAACAACCTGCAGTTTACTGTGTAATACAGACTGAGCCTACCTACAGTGAACTGTGTAATACAAACTGAGACAACCTACAGGGTACTCTGTAATACAAACTGAGCCAACCTACAGTGAACTGTGTAATACAAACTGAGCCAACCTATAGTATACTGTGTAATATAAACTGAGCCAACCTGCAGTGAACTGTGTAATACAAACTTAGTCAACCTACAGTGTACTGTGTAATACAAATTGAGCCAACCTACTGTTTACTGTGTAATACAAACTGAGCCAAAATACAGTGAACTGTGTAATACAAACTGAGCCAACCTACAGTGTACAGTATAACATAAAATGAGTCAACGTATAATGTACAGTGTAACACAAACTGAGCCAACCTACAGTGTACTGTGCAATACAAACTGAGCCAACCTACAGTGTACTGTGCAATACAAACTGAGCCAACCTACAGTGTACTGTGTAATACAAACTGTGCCAACCTACAGTGTACTGTGTAACACAAACTGAGCGAAAATACAGTGAACTGTGTAATGCAAACTGAACCAACCTACAGTATACTGTGTAACATAAACTGAGTCAACCTACAGTGTACTGTGAAATACAAACTGAGCCAACCTACAGTGTACTGTGTAATACAAACTGAGCCAACCTACAGTCTATTGTGTAATACAAACTGAGCCAACCTACAGTGTACTGTGTAACACAAACTGAGCCAACCTACAGTGTACTGTGCAATACAAACTGAGTCAACCTGCAGTGTACTGAGTAATACAAACTGAGCCAACCAATAGTGTACTGTGTAACACAAACTGAGTCAACCTATAGTGTACTGTGTAATACAAACTGAGCCAACCTACAGTGCACTCTGTAATACAAACTGAGACCACCGACAGTGTACTGTGTAATACAAACTGAGCCAACCTACAGTGTACTGTGTAATACAAACTGAGTCAACCTACAGTGTACTGTGTAATACAAACTGAGCTAACCTGCAGTGTACTGTGCAATACAAACTGGGACAACCTACAGTGTACTGTGTAATACAACCTGAGCCAACCTACAGTGTACTGTGTAATACAAACGGAGCCAACCTACAGTGTACTGTGTAACATAAAATGAGTCAACCTACAGTGTACAGTGCAATACAAATTGAGCCAACCTACAGTGAATGGTGTGATACAAACTGAGCCAACCTACAGTGTACTGTGTAATACAAACTGAGCCAACCTACAGTGTACTGTGTAATACAAACTGAGTCAACCTACAGTGTACTGTGTAATACAAACTGAGCTAACCTGCAGTGTACTGCGTAATACAAACGGAGCCAACCTACAGTGTACTGTGTAACATAAACTGAGTCAACCTACAGTGTACAGTGCAATACAAATTGAGCCAACCTACAGTGAACGGTGTGATACAAATTGAGCCAACCTATAGTGTACTGTGTAACATAAACTGAGCCAACGTACAGTGTACTGTGTAATACAAACTGAGCCAACCTACAGTATACTGTGTAATAAAAAATTGAGCCAACCAACATTGTACTGTGTAATACAAACTGAGCCAAAATACAGTGAGCTGTGTAATGCAAACTGAACCAACCTACAGTGTACTGTGTAACATAAACTGAGTCAACCTACAGTGTACTGTGAAATACAAACTGAGCCAACCTACAGTGTACTGTGTAATACAACCTGAGCCAACCTACAGTGTACTGTGTAATACAAACGGAGCCAACCTACAGTGTACTGTGTAATACAAGCTGAGCCAACCTACAGTGAACTGTGTAATACAAACTGAGCCAACCTACAGTGCACTGTGTAACATAAACTGAGTCAACCTATAGTGTACTGTGTAATACAAACTGAGCTAACCTACAGTGTACTGTGTAACATAAACTGAGCCTACCTACAGCGTACTCTGTAACATAAACTGAGCCAACGTACAGTATACTGTGTAAAACAAACTAGCCAACCTACAGTGTACTCTGTAATACAAGTTGAGCCAACCGACAGTGTATTGTGTAATACAAATTGAGCCAACCTACACTGAACTGTGTAATACAAACTGAGGCAACCTACAGCGTACTCTGTAACATAACTGAGCCAACGTACAGTATATGTGTAAAACAAACTAGCCAACCCACAGTGTACTCTGTAATACAAGTTGAGCCAACCGACAGTGTATTGTGTAATACAAATTGAGCCAACCTACACTGTATTGTGTAATATAAACTGAGCCAACCTACACTGAACTGTGTAATACAAACTGAGGCAACCTACAGTGTACTGTGCAATACAAATCGAGCCAACCTACAGTGAACGGTGTGATACAAATTGAGCCAACCTATAGTGTACTGTGTAACATAAACTGAGCCAACGTATAGTGTACTGTGTAACATAAACTGAGCCAACCTACAGTGTACTGTGTAATACAAACTGAACCAACCTACAGTGTACTGTGTAATATAAACTGAGCTAACCTGCAGTGTACTGTGTAACATAAACTGGGACAGCCTACAGTGTACTGTGTAATACAATCTGAGCCAAAATACATTGAACTGTGTAATGCAAACTGAACCAACCTACAGTGTACTGTGTAACATAAACTGAGTCAACCTACAGTGTACTGTGAAATACAAGTTGAGCCAACCGACAGTGTATTGTGTAATACAAATTGAGCCAACCTACACTGTATTGTGTAATACAAACTGAGCCAACCTACACTGAACTCTGTAATACAAACTGAGACAACCTACAGTGAACTGTGTAATACAATCTGAGCCAACCTATAGTATACTGTGTAATATAAACTGAGCCAACCTATAGTGAAGTGTGTAATACAAACTGAGCCAAACTACAGTGTACTGTGCAATAAAAACTGAGCCAACCAGCAATGTACCATGTAATACAAACTGAGCCAACCTACAGTGAAATGTGTAATACAAACTGAGCCAACCTACAGTATACTGTGTAATACAAATTGAGACAACCTGCAGTTTACTGTGTAATACAGACTGAGCCAACCTACAGTGAACTGTGTAATACAAACCGAGCCAACCTACAGTCTACTGTGTAATACAAACTGAGCCAACCTACAGTGTACTGTGTAATGCAAATTGAGGCAACCTACTGTGTGCTGTGTAATACAAACTGAGCCAAAATACAGTGAACTTTGTAATACAAACTGAGCCAACCTACAGTGTAAAATGTAACATAAAATCAGTCAACCTATAGTGTTCTGTGTAATACAAACTGCAACAACCTGCAGTTTACTGTGTAATACAGACTGAGCCTACCTACAGTGAACTGTGTAATACAAACTGAGACAACCTACAGGGTACTCTGTAATACAAACTGAGCCAACCTACAGTGAACTGTGTAATACAAACTGAGCCAACCTATAGTATACTGTGTAATATAAACTGAGCCAACCTGCAGTGAACTGTGTAATACAAACTTAGTCAACCTACAGTGTACTGTGTAATACAAATTGAGCCAACCTACTGTTTACTGTGTAATACAAACTGAGCCAAAATACAGTGAACTGTGTAATACAAACTGAGCCAACCTACAGTGTACAGTATAACATAAAATGAGTCAACGTATAATGTACAGTGTAACACAAACTGAGCCAACCTACAGTGTACTGTGCAATACAAACTGAGCCAACCTACAGTGTACTGTGCAATACAAACTGAGCCAACCTACAGTGTACTGTGTAATACAAACTGTGCCAACCTACAGTGTACTGTGTAACACAAACTGAGCGAAAATACAGTGAACTGTGTAATGCAAACTGAACCAACCTACAGTATACTGTGTAACATAAACTGAGTCAACCTACAGTGTACTGTGAAATACAAACTGAGCCAACCTACAGTGTACTGTGTAATACAAACTGAGCCAACCTACAGTCTATTGTGTAATACAAACTGAGCCAACCTACAGTGTACTGTGTAACACAAACTGAGCCAACCTACAGTGTACTGTGCAATACAAACTGAGTCAACCTGCAGTGTACTGAGTAATACAAACTGAGCCAACCAATAGTGTACTGTGTAACACAAACTGAGTCAACCTATAGTGTACTGTGTAATACAAACTGAGCCAACCTACAGTGCACTCTGTAATACAAACTGAGACCACCGACAGTGTACTGTGTAATACAAACTGAGCCAACCTACAGTGTACTGTGTAATACAAACTGAGTCAACCTACAGTGTACTGTGTAATACAAACTGAGCTAACCTGCAGTGTACTGTGCAATACAAACTGGGACAACCTACAGTGTACTGTGTAATACAACCTGAGCCAACCTACAGTGTACTGTGTAATACAAACGGAGCCAACCTACAGTGTACTGTGTAACATAAAATGAGTCAACCTACAGTGTACAGTGCAATACAAATTGAGCCAACCTACAGTGAATGGTGTGATACAAACTGAGCCAACCTACAGTGTACTGTGTAATACAAACTGAGCCAACCTACAGTGTACTGTGTAATACAAACTGAGTCAACCTACAGTGTACTGTGTAATACAAACTGAGCTAACCTGCAGTGTACTGCGTAATACAAACGGAGCCAACCTACAGTGTACTGTGTAACATAAACTGAGTCAACCTACAGTGTACAGTGCAATACAAATTGAGCCAACCTACAGTGAACGGTGTGATACAAATTGAGCCAACCTATAGTGTACTGTGTAACATAAACTGAGCCAACGTACAGTGTACTGTGTAATACAAACTGAGCCAACCTACAGTATACTGTGTAATAAAAAATTGAGCCAACCAACATTGTACTGTGTAATACAAACTGAGCCAAAATACAGTGAGCTGTGTAATGCAAACTGAACCAACCTACAGTGTACTGTGTAACATAAACTGAGTCAACCTACAGTGTACTGTGAAATACAAACTGAGCCAACCTACAGTGTACTGTGTAATACAACCTGAGCCAACCTACAGTGTACTGTGTAATACAAACGGAGCCAACCTACAGTGTACTGTGTAATACAAGCTGAGCCAACCTACAGTGAACTGTGTAATACAAACTGAGCCAACCTACAGTGCACTGTGTAACATAAACTGAGTCAACCTATAGTGTACTGTGTAATACAAACTGAGCTAACCTACAGTGTACTGTGTAACATAAACTGAGCCTACCTACAGCGTACTCTGTAACATAAACTGAGCCAACGTACAGTATACTGTGTAAAACAAACTAGCCAACCTACAGTGTACTCTGTAATAC